>NW_011336012.1:305641-309718 GCF_000735185.1 Notothenia coriiceps
CATGTCTCTTCTACATCAACATGTGTCCCCTCTTCTCCATGTGTCTTCTACATCAACATGTGTCCCCTCTTCTCCATGTGTCTTCTACATCAACATGTGTCCCCTCTTCCTCATGTCTCTTCTACATCAACATGTGTCCCCTCTTCTCATGTCTCTTCTACATCAACATGTGTCCCCTCTTCTTCATGTCTCTTCTACATCAACATGTGTCCCCTCTTCTCCATGTCTCTTCTACATCAACATGTGTCCCCTCTTCTCCATGTCTCTTCTACATCAACATGTGTCCCCTCTTCTTCATGTCCCTTCTACATCAACATGTGTCCCCTCTTCTCCATGTCTCTTCTACATCAACATGTGTCCCCTCTTCTTCATGTCTCTTCTACATCCAACATGTGTCCCCCTCTGTGGAAAGAGACTCTGAAAGTTTCAGGAACAAAGATTCTCTCTCTTTTTGATCCATTTCTATAAAAACCTGTCTGAAAATGAGCTGATCAGATTTTGGCCACTTTATGATGTCATAACGATGTGTTGGCTTGTGTAACCATTAGCCAATCAGAAACCAAGATATATATATATTGATGAAAAACAGTATCATAGGGGACCTTTAAAACTGTTAGTACCTTAAACTGTTAGTTTGTTTTAAATTATGCAACAAATAGTTTAAGAAGATAATCTGACTCAGTGTATGGAAGCCCTGAGGGGACAGAAAGAATAAAAGATTCTGGTGATCAATTTTTTTTTAGGATCTTAATTGATTTCTCTCCTAAGTTTCATAACGTAAAACGTGCTTAAAAGGTGCTGCAAGGATAATATTTTTGAGTCTCCACCAAAAGCCTGTTTGCTAGTCTGGCTCCCAAATGGTGGAACTAGCTCCACATTTAAATCAGGACAACATTATAAATCACATATTCCATTGCAGACTGAAAAACCAAACCCTTTCACTTACTGTATACTTTGCCTTTAAATCCAACATAACAAGAAATCAGTTTAAGAGTTTAGCCCATTTGAAACGTATGCATCGACACATCAAATGATTTGGTTTATTTAAAGCAAATACATTCGCATTTTTCTTGTTATTCAGATTTTATTTCTTTGTCTAACACGTTTTTTTTGAAGGTGTATTACACTTTTTGTAAGTTGCTTTGGATAAAAGTGTAATGTAATGTAAAAGGAGAGCATTTTATACATTTTGCCAGAGGCGATAAAATACATTTCAAGTCAAAAGAAATTCAATTTTTACATAACTTGCTAACACCCAGTATGTGAACCTTTTGTTTAACATGCATTGATGTCAGTCCTAACATGGGGCTGCGGAGCACTTGTGCCTCTTGTGGGCAATATGAGTATTACAACAACAAACTAAATGAAAAAATATCATCGTAAAACTTTTTTTTTCACGTAACTCAAACGATTTAAAGCAAAACAAAACTGGAATTATAAACTAATTATTCTACCTGTTCTTAAGTCATATATAAAGTAGAGGAATTCATCTAGATCAGAATCTTTTCTGACTTGCTTCTCAGGGCTTTTTGAAACGAGTCCGCAAACCAATTCAGTAAAAGATCGCAAACCAAGCCGTATGTAAGTAAGTAAGTAAGTAAGTACAACTTTATTTATATAGCACCCTTCTCAACACGGATGTACAAAGTGCTTTACAGTGCAGTACACACACTATAAAAAGTAGAATAAAAGGCATAAAACAGCAGCAGGTAATACATAGGATAAAACACCAATAAAAGACAGCTACTGACTCACCTCCCCCGACGACCCAAAGGCCTGTCGGAAGAGGTGGGTCTTTAGCTGCCCCTTCAAAATCTCTATTGAGGCTGAGGCTTTTATTATCTGGGTGAGTTTGTTCCAAAGCCTTGGGGCCACCGCCTCAAAGGCACGGTCCCCCTTAGTCTTTAGCCTGGTTCGGGGCACCCTTAGGAGGCCTTGCTCAGAGGACCTCAGGGCCCGGGTTGTGATGTGAGGGTGGATGAGGTCATTGATGTAGGCTGGGGCTTGGTCATGGACAGCTCTATATGTGAAGACCAATACTTTGAATTGGGTTCTGAGACGGACAGGGAGCCAGTGCAGGGCAGAAAGGATCGGAGTGATGTGGCATGTTTTTTTGGACCGAGTGAGTAATCTGGCTGCAGCATTTTGGACCTGTTGTAACCGGTTTATCGATGTTTTGTTGAGTACAGGAGAACAGAGCATTACAATAATCAAGCCGGGATGAGATAAAGGCATGGGCNCCCAGCTCCTCATGCCAAACTCCAGCTCTCTGTGCTTAACGCATGTTTTCAGTAGGATTCAGTGTGTATCTTACAGTTTAAACAGTCATGCAGGGAACACACCACTCCTGTTTGACTGTCAGACATGCTCAAGCTTGTGTGAATGTTTTTAGTATTCTGGTTCTCCTTGGGGGGGGGTTGGCGTTTTTGAGGTGCACGGGTAATTGTATTTAATTTGACGAGCGGAAGCGATTAGAGCTCAGTTTCATGATCACTGGTGCCCATTACCCAGGAAATGTCAGTCTCTTTGGCTCATTCTCTCACCTCTACATGCTCATTCCACATGTACAGACTTTCCCTGACTAATTGATGGTCCATGAAATTTGTTTTATTTTGTGGTTCTTCCAAACGTTACATTATGCCCCTTGTTTCATCTTTTCAAAGTGACACAGCAAGCAGGTTGAATGTTGGTGTTGTAATTGAACACCTTTTTAGAGGAATCACTTCTATCCCGGGCCTCCCTCACCAACTCCTTGGAATGAAAGTTGGCCCACCAAACTCAGAGTTGGCAAAAACAGCGGGTTGGAGGGGGCCCCCTAGTCAAGTGCTCTCAACCTCTTCTCAACTTTCTAAGAGACTCTTAAGCACCCAGTTGTGGTGCAGCATGCGGACCTTGTGACTCATTCTGGCCGACGTTCAGTCCGTCGGCTCGGGATTGTCTGAACACTGGTTCAGATGTCAAGATAAGGCTCTGGTTTTAAATCTCCCAAGTGGCCTCAGAAAAGAGTGGACGTGCAACAAAGTCAGCAGATGATTTAGCTGGCATTGTCTGTCTGGATAAAACTCTGCTCCCTTGTAACCTTCCATTTTTTTTAAAGGAACGTTTTTCTTTTCATCTCTACACTAATGACGGATTCACCCTCGCTGTCTCCTGCCAAGTCTTCCTCCCACTCCCTCTGTCTTCCTTTTTCAATCCCTCCCTATGGTTTGTCCCAGAAAGGCCAAAGGGAGGTTTGTGACCTTTTGGTACGGTTCCAAGTAGCACCCCTGACCCTGTGCTTCACCTTTTTTGTTCACTCTGCGGACACATCTGACACCTCCAGGGTGCATACTCCCTCGCACAGAAAACTGAGAATGAGCTAATCTAACATTCTGGAAACGCAGATGGGAAACGTGTCTGCTATTTCTGGGACATCTGACACACCTTGGAGCTCACATCTCATGATAATGACCTGACTCAAACGGTTGAATACAGGAAGCTGTAGACAATGCATTCCCTGGAGTAGTTGGCTCACCAGTTTGTCCTTGTAATATAAATCAACGTATCGGACAGAGTGAACCGAACGACGGCCTTCTCAGGGTGGTGACCATCCTGCTCTGTGCCCTCATTAACCTTCCACTATTTCATCTTATAGTACTTGGGCCAACTGTATTTTAATATATTAATGCAGCGGTGATAAAATGATGTGCACAAATTCCCTTTTTCCGAAGCAAGTTGTCTGTGTGTTGTCTTTTGATGGTTCTTGTGTTGAGTTGTGTTGTTTCACAATCAGTAACCAGTATGAAAAGTGTTTTAACAATAAAATAGATTTTTTTTGTTATTGTTTACAGAGCAGTTGGCCCCTAACTTTGGACATCTTTAGCTTTTTGATTTTGCTAAAGTTATTTTACACTGAAAGTTTATTACATGTTTATTACCATTGGAAATGTTCAATGGATTCTTAAAGCAGTGTTTCTTGTATAGCTCTCAATTAGGGATGCCAGCGATTATTAGAATATTCGCTACAGTCTCCATAATCGAAAATAATTTTTAAAATTCGATTTTATTTATATATTTTTTAATTATTATTTATGTTTT
>NW_011336012.1:309949-320626 GCF_000735185.1 Notothenia coriiceps
AAACATATCCTACATTAAGAATCGAAGCTGATATACACCATGAAACCAGTCAGCAAAGAGACGGACTCTCCTTAAGTACAAGGACACTTACATACTTGAAGATATATGCACCCTAAACATCAAGCCAAGAAGAGCGACTTCTTTAAAGTAGAGACACTACAGTACCTGATATACACTGTCAATGGTGAACCGAGGGAGCACAGCGAAGTTACCAAAGTTCAATACACAAACATTCAACCTGTAGGAGGGTACTTTGTACTATTATAGTAGATAGAGACAACTACATATTACTGTATTATTTTAATTCACACTTATTGACAATAACAATCAGGCGAGGACAGAACGGACTGCGTCTTTAGAATGTAGAGATTCAACTACTACTATATGCCAGATTAGCGTAGATAACAGCAGCAACCGGGAAAACATCAGTCAGTGAAGAGCGAACTCTGTATTAAAGTAGAGGACACCTAAATTGTCGGTATTCTGAGCAGAAATACGCCCGTAGTAACTATGTTCAAGCATGTTATGGGATCTTTTAAAGAGAATATGAAACACCACTACCCCCTTTACTGATATACACCAATTGAACCATAGCATTAGAGGACTTTTTTAAAGTAGAAACATACAGTCGCCACTGAAATATACATACCTGAAAAATCGAAGCAGAATTATGTCTGTCCTGCCTAACAACTAAACTTCATACTGTATACCCTTATGGGAATTTATCAATGCATCATGTGCTTCATGGAAATATACTACCGAATGTCATCATCTGGTTCCCAATCCTGTCCATTCCAGCACGTTTTATTTGTTCTTACAGTGTAAACAACATTCACAGGGACCTGTTAAGACAAAGAAAAGTCAATTTAATTAAGAAAAGTTGTTACGTCTTCCCTGCCCCCCGGTGTTTTCTCTCTGTCCTCACGACAGGCTCTTCGGCTCATTACGAGATGAAAGTGTGGCTTTGGATGTTAATGAGCAGCATGTGGCGTTGGTGTTATGGGTGGGGCCACCACGACATCTCCCACTGCCATCCTTTAGCATACGCGCTCTTTCCTGGGGCGACACCAGCCGTCAATTAAACCAGCGCCATAGCAGTATGCCATTAAGCTTCAGGTTTATATATAATAAAAAGTATCAGCTTGTCAGCACCTCTTACCTCGACAGTCTTCCGTGGGGTTCCTTGTCCCTGCCTTTTCAGAGTTCACAGAAACACACACGCACATCATTTGAATCCACTTGGGTGGTATAAAAAACACATGCCGTGTGAGACAGAATTTGCGCGACCAACTTTTTCTCCTCCCTCTCTTCACATTTCGCCTTAATTGGATTTCCCTTTTCTTTCCCCTTCTTTGCTCCTTAGAGCAAATTTATGGGTCAGGCGCGTGAAGGGCTTTCCAACACCGTAATGACATGTAAAGAATCCAAAGCAGCTCGCTCTGTTGCTCATGGAGCAGGATTGATACCTGTTGAGTCCATTTTCTATTTTACCTGTCAGGTTGTGGGCTTGAGAAGTCTGGGGAGTTAGATGCCTGTTTGGTGTGAGCAGGACAGGCAGGGGGGAGTTGAGGAAATGGAGAGAACAGACAACAAGATGGTGGTGGGAGGGATGAAGGGGCGGGGCAGAGAGAGGACAAACCAATTAAGAGAATAGAAAGAAATAACATAAACACCAAATCAAAAGGGAATAGGAGAGGACAACATGAGAACGGACACCATGTCCCCAATTTCCCCAAGTAGCTTGGAAAGTTTGGCAATTGAATGGCCCGAGGCGCCACGACGAGCTTCATGGGTCGTCCTATTTCTTAATTATAGTTTATTTGGAATTGAAGGCCTTAATTCGACCGAACTGGGACAAGAGACTGGACAACATCCAAAGCTCTGAAGACTGCGAACAGCAGGGGGAGGTTTGTGGTTTAATTAAACAATGTTGACCTTAGAAAAGAAAGAACAGCAAGATATAGGCACCGAGATGTATTTTATTGATAGGACTTTTTCAAGCCTACACACCCAACACTGGAACACCAAGAGCACAGGACCACGGTGTAAAGAACCCCACGAAGATCCAAATCTGGTTAGTTTATACACACAGTTATGCTCCAGCACATACTATTTTATGGCATACAGCCTTCTGAAATAAAAACAGAACAAATGAACCAATTAAAGAGAAAAACCTTTTCTTAGTTTGGCAGTCTTAGTATTCTACAAACCACAGACATGATCGTCGATATGCCTTTCATGTTCCAAATGCGTCTTTTTTGTCTCATACTGGCTTTAAGAGTTCCTCTGCTGATGGGTTCAGTGTGTATATCAGTAAATGTAGTGTCTCTACCATTTAAAGAGTCCCTCTCCTGCTGGGTGGTTCCAGCAGTTTAGTATCAAGTATGTAGTGTCTCTACTTTAAGAGTCCTCTCCTGCGTGGGATGTTCAGGTGGTATATCAGTCATGTGAAGCTGGTTATACTTTAAAGAGTCTCCTCCTGCCTGCCATGGTTTCAAAGCGTGTTAATATCAGTATGCTAAGTGTCTTCTTACCTTCTAAAGAGTCCTCTCGCTGCCCTGATGTCCAGGGGATTATCGTATGGTAAGGTTCTACTTTAAGAGTCCTCCGTCCTGCTGATGTTCCTAGGTGTATATCAGTATGTAGTGTCTCTACTTTAAGAGTCCCTCTCCTGCCCTGGATGTTCCAGGGTTTTATATCATAATCTAGTGTCTGCTACTTTAAAGAGTCCTCTCCTGCCTGATGTTACAGGGGTGTATAGTCAGTATGTAGAGGTCTCCCTACTTTAAAGAGTCCTCTCCCTGCTGATGTTCAGGGTGTACTATGCAATATGGTAGTGTCCTACTTTAAAGAAGTTCTCTCCTGCTGATGTTTCCAGGTGTATATCAGTAATGTAGTGCCTCTACTTTAAAGAAGTCGCCCTCTGATGTTTCACGCGTGGGTTATATCAGATATGTAAGGTGTCTAACTTTAAAAGAGTCTCCTCCGCCTGATAGTCCAGTGTATTCAGTATGTAGTGGTCTCTCTATTTTTAAGAAGTCTACTCCAAGCTGATGTTCAGGTGTATATCTAAAGTATGTTAGTGTCTCCTACCCGTTTAAAGAGTCCACCTCCCTGCTGATGTTCCAGGTGACATATCAGATGTAGTGTCTACTTCGAGTCCTCTCCTGTGATGTTCAGGTGTTAATATCAGTACTGTGCTCTAACTTTGAAAGAAGTTCCTCTCCTAGCTGATTGTTCAAGGTGTATATCAGTGACTGTATGTATGTGGTCTCTACTTTAAAAGAAGGCCTCTCCGTGCTCTGATTGTCAGGGTATCCATCAGTGATCTAGTGTGGTCTCTACTTAAAGAGTCCTTCTCCTGCTCGGATTCCAGGTTTAATGATCAGTATTCTGCTGTCTCTACCTTTAAAGCAGTCCCTCAAATCCTGCTGGAATGTTCAGGTTATCATCGGTATTTAGTGGTCTCCATGCTTCTAATGTTCAAAAAGCTTCTTTATTTTTCTCAATACTTGCCCTTGTCTGCAGCACCCTCTTTTCAACCCCTCTGGTCTGAAACCCCCAGAGCCCAGCCCTGCTCTTATTAGTTAGCTGGCGCCTCTGTTTGTTGGATGTGCAAGCCGCGTTAGAGAATTTCCGCCCTTTATCCGGTACAATGCCGTTGACCGCTGGTTAGCAAAATTGAAGCACGAGTGTGTAACGTAGTGAATGTCACATTCGGAAAAAGTTACAATATTTTGCATGAACAAATAAAACCACTTTACCTTTTAAAATGACCACTGCCTATCTAAGAGATTATTTTTACACATCAATTTCAGAGTGTCACAATTGTTGTGTGCTTGCTGGTATTGGAAGGAAAACAGAAGGAGGAAGAAGAAGAGGGGTGAAGAGATAAGTCATGAAGAAAGTCCACAGAGCCTGGTGACACACAGCAGTTGGACCTCTGGACTATAATCTTAATTAAGATCTCTCTCTTTCCTTCTTGAATGTAAGTAAGTTAAAACTTTATTTTATATGGCCACTCTCATCTCTATATTCTATTCGTGTATTGTTATCAATATGTGCTTTACGTACATGTTACTATTGTATTTGGATATTTCATATTCTATCTAGTACTTTTTATTATTAATATATTGTAGATATAATTAAGTATATAAATCTACAGTCATGGTTTATATTTTTTTCATATGGTACTAATTAATGACTACCAATAAAAGATAGCCACTAACCACCCACCCCCGACGAACCAAAGGCCCTGTTGGCAAAAGGTGGTCTTACTGCCCCTTAAAATCTTTATTGAGGCAGAGGTTTTTATTATCTGGGGGAGTTTGTTCCAAAGCCTTGGGGCCACCGCCCTCAAAGGCACGGGCCCCCTTAGTCTTTAGCCTGGTTCGGGGCACCCTTAGGAGGCCTTGCTCAGAGGACCTCAGGGCCCGGGTTGTGATGTGAGGGTGGATCAGGTCATTGATGTAGGCTGGGGCTTGGCCATGGACGGCTCTATATGTGAAGACCAATACTTTGAATTGGTTTCTGGATAGTGTTAATTTGCGTTGACTAAAACTATGACGAAATATGTTCGTCAACGACCTTTTTTTCCATGACGAAAACGAGACGATGACGAGACGGCACCGACGGCAGTAAACAATAACTGCAAAGAAATCATCATGCAATATCGTTGACGAAAAGTGACGAGACGAAAATGTAGTTTACTAAATAAAAACTATGCCAAAATCTCTCTTTACTTTCGTTGACGAAAAATGAGGAGACGAAATATTATCAAAGATAACGTTACATCTCTGATAGTCAGTTTTTCTCCCAGCAGTTCCATTTCCGGTGCTGCGCTGGGCAGCAGCTGTGTGGCTGTGCTGCGCGCGGCGGTACATTTGAGTTACACCGGGCAGCGGCACACTGTGAACTGTCAGGAAGACTCGGGTCTAACTCATGGTCTAACTAACCTTATTTAACAGATAATAAAATGGCAACAACAGGGCTTGGGAGCAGTGGTTGCGTTAATCGAATACCCTCCGCCCCCCCGTCAGCGCGAGTGAGTGATAAATTGTGCACTCGACCGGGTAATAATGGATTATTACGGAAGATGTTGCAATCCCCTGTCCGTCAAAAATGACCTGACAACCGGAAAAAGTCTAAAGCCAGCATGCTTGGGAGAAATAAACTGGCTGGAATATTTGGGCCATTTATCGGCTAGAAGACGGCGGAAGAAAAAAAAGCGAATCATTGTTTTATCAGAGGTAAGCAAATGCCCGGCCATAACACCAGCTGGTAAAAACAGGCCACAAACCCTGACCTGATACTCTCCTGCAAAGCTTGCATTCTAAGTCAACCCTGTGCGTTTTCCATCAACTAAGGACAAGATATAATCTTATGTTATGTTTATATAACTAAAATGACAAATTATTGGTTTTGGCTACGATCTAGTTTTGAAACTGAAATGGGTTCTAATAAACTCTAATGACCTAAGAAAATCNTACAGTCTCCATAATCGAAAATAATTTTTAAAATTCGATTTTATTTATATATTTTTTAATTATTATTTATGTTTTTTTTTTTTTTTCTGGCTTAGTTTCAACCAAAATATAGACTAATGCTAATAATAGTAATAGTACTAATAATTGTAAATGGCCATTGGTCACACCACCAGTTTATTTTACTGTAAACTTGGAGGAAGCCAGCAGCGCTGCTACACACCGACCCCGCCCCCCCTTTTTTAAACTTGTCTATCATCTGTTGAATTTACAATATCATGTAGGTGTGTACCATAACACTGACACCCTCTCCCCCTCCTCTGCCCTCTGTCCAGGTGGACGTAACATGACCATCTCTCTGCAGTCCAGGACGGGTCACACTCACATGCCAACAGTGGTCGGCCTGCTGGTCTTCACCCAGTTCTGGTTCTGGTTCCCCCTCTCCCACTTCCTGTCATTGGCCTTCACACCAACTGCTATTATCGGCCTCAACAAGGACCTTAAGGTACTGAGCTGGCTATACCTGCTGTGATTGGTGTGTCAGAAGAAGTGTGTGTGTGTAGACAACTGCAGAATGTGACCTTGTTCTAATGCTAATTAAAAGACAATAGATTCAAGGTCCCTTTTATTGTCATCCTGAATCACTGGGTTGCACAAACGCAATTGAGTCCATTTATGATACACAGGAAAAACAGTAGTGTGTTCCTGTAGTGAACTTTTAAAATGTGCAACAAGGGAACAAAGGAAGCAGCAAAAAACTCTGGTTTATACAAGAGGCAAATGAAATGGCTGGCTTCAACATTTAACAGCAAATGATCCTGCATATACATTTTCAATATAGCAGGAATTAGTTAAATATTGTTTGCAGGGCTCTCGACTAACTTTTTTCACCATCCTCCTGGAATACAATCTAAGTCGTCCCGAAATTAATGTGGACCGTCCCGAATTTAAAATATTAGTTTTTCTACATTATCATTAGTTAAAATCATTCAAAGTGACCTTTAACATAAATAAAACATCATACAAATCATTAGATGATAATTCATCAACCTTTTTATTTGAGTAAATCAGTCAATCACATGACAAAGGCCAAATATATTTAAACAAACGAGAAAATTACTCTAATATTGAATCAAATCAAGTCCCATCCAATTAACAAAAAAATCCAACACTCTGTCCTGAAGACAGAACCCAGAGTAACCACTAACCAGGATGACAGTCTGTAACACAGTTAGTCCCGGAGCTCAATTCCTGCAGGCAGCAGGGCGCGGCTTTTTTTTTCCAGCCTCCTATTTTTTAATGAAAACCTGCTTACACCCTGCTCTCATTTTATTTTATTGGCGATTGAGATGATGTTTACCGCTACTTTGCTTAGCTGACATGCACACACCATAGGTTGTGGTCAATAATTTGGAGGAACAGTTGTATTTGTGTGTTTTGCTAACTTGGGCGCTTTGTGTGTTGTGTGTGATGTGCATTCGCACGGGTCCGACAGTCAAGGTCGCGTGTCGACCGACACGGGGCGCTTAAGGACCGGGCGTTTTAAGGCGCCCAGATAGAGTCATTCCGGACATGACTCCACACATAAGCGCCCAACTCACTTACATTTTACTGTCACGTGGGCACCTCTTAAGACTTTACAAATGGCAATGTAGTGTTTTTTGCGTGTCGTCTTGTCTGGACCTCGCGGCCGGAGGAATAATGAATGAGGAGAAGTAGGGGATACCCATTATTCCGACTCTACTCTTGGAGGTAGCATAATCAGGAATCGTTTACGCCGCGGAGAGGGGTACTACCTACCCATGGGCTCGGGGCCAATATTTGCCCGAGGCGGCCCGGCCTATAATTTCTGTCACCATTGCAATTCGGAGGCCTGCAATAGACTGAAAAATAGCCATGACCTCTTGTAAAATTTTTATATACGTAATACATAAGTAACATGTATTTGTAAGTTATAGCGTAAAATCAAATTAGGTTGAGGCAAAGATATACGTTATCTGAAGGTTATCTCCTCTAGAGAGAGAGGGCAGACACACGCTCCCCGCCCCGTCAAACCATTNTGTGATGTGAGGGTGGATGAGGTCATTGATGTAGGCTGGGGCTTGGTCATGGACAGCTCTATATGTGAAGACCAATACTTTGAATTGGGTTCTGAGACGGACAGGGAGCCAGTGCAGGGCAGAAAGGATCGGAGTGATGTGGCATGTTTTTTTGGACCGAGTGAGTAATCTGGCTGCAGCATTTTGGACCTGTTGTAACCGGTTTATCGATGTTTTGTTGAGTACGTATACACTGCAGCCACAAATTCTATTATTTAAAACAGTCAACAGTGGGTCCACCAGTTAACAGACTAAATATACACCAAACAACAATAAGAGCCCATTACTGGTCGATCAAAACCAGTCAGCCAGCTAGCAAATAAAAAAAATATATATATCACTTAGCCAGTAAATCACACAGGATCAATCAACATTACCAGTCTGTGAAGTCAATAACAAACAATCAAAGTCAATTAGTAAACAGTTGACAGACTATTGGTCCACCATTAAAACAAGCCAGTAAGTAAATCAATCAGTAAGTGCAGAAGGAAACAATCTGTATGTAAACCAGGCAGTAAAGCAACCCAAACCCAAAAGCACTTTCAAATGGTCTGCTAATCGAAGGCTAATGTACCTGCATGGTTCTTGCTTTTTTGAGTTTGTAACTTCATGGTGGGTTTTAATTGTTAAGAGTCTTTGGATAAAGGCTTCAGCAAAATAAAATGTGAATAAATGTTTTTAAAACTGTGTCACCAAATGTGTCACCAGCTGCAAAGTAAAACCTGTCAATTAGTAGTTGAATACAAATTAGATCATGCAAACTATTTGGGGTAAGCTGTGCAGTATTTTTGCATGCTTAAATAGCAGAAAATATATTTGTTTTTTTCAAAATATCTGCTTTTATATAATAAAAACAGAATTTCTAAAGTCTGTAATAGTCCTCACCTTGTACTTTCAGAAACTAGGATGGACATTTTTCACCATTATCACTTAAACTTGAGAATAACTAACCCTAATAGGGGCATTTAGTAAACCATATGAACCAGTTAGTAAGCCAGTTTGTGAACCAATCACACAGCTCAGACTAACTGGTTAACAGTCAGTAAAACATATGCAGTTAACCAATTATTGGTCAATCAGCAATCTAATCAGTAAAGTTGTTAACAACAGGAAAGAGAAACAATCAGCAAGGATTTAAATCAGCCAAAAATAAACCAGATTAACCGGAAAGCATTTAATCCATTCATTCATTCATCGAAGCAAATCAAGTGTTTTCTTCTTACTGACTGTTTCTGCAGCAGTCGTCTCTTCGAAAAAATATTCAGAGTTTATTCCGGGAAGGAGCAGACGGTAAACTGGTGATGCTGAGCTGGTGACGACCGCCCAGCAAAGACATGCAGCCCCTTTAAATAAGCTCTCTCACACACACACACACACACACACACACACACACACACACACACACACACACACACACACACACACACACACACACACCACACACACGACGTACGTACGTACGTACGTACGTACGTACGTACGNGTCTCTCGCAGTTCTTGCAATATCCGCGTTCCTTTTCGTGAGGTGCTCGTTAATGTAGATTCCGCTCCCTTTCAGTTTCTTGGCGTTTATCATCATACGAACTTTTGTCTTTCTGCTCACAAGTTTTATGATCACCCTTTGGAATCCACTTTCCAACGGCTTCCCAAGTATGTGGCAGATCTCAATCTCCTCAGAATTCAGGTACACGCCAGGTGTAGGTTCATCAGACAAAATTATAAAAAAGTATGAGAATCCATTTGATATAAAGTTGGCAATTGAATACCTCTAGAATCAGGGAAATAATTAAAAGAGGACCTCGTTAATACTGTAAGCCCTAACCCTAGCCTGATTCGCAGTAGAAAAACACTGCACCCAGGGCTCTCGACTAACTTTTTACACCATACAGTACTCCCGGCACCGTCCCAAAATACAATCTAAGCCGTCCCGAAATTAATGTGGACCGTCCCGAATTTGAAATATTAGTTTTTCTACATTATCATTAGTTAAAATCATTCAAAGTGACCTTTAACATAAATAAAACATCATCTACAAATCATTAGATGATAATTCATCAACCTTTTTATTTGAGTAAATCAGTCAATCACATGAACAAAGGCCAAATATATTTAAACAAACACACAAACGAGAAAATGACTCTAATATTGAATCAAATCAAGTCCCATCCAATTAACAAAAAAATCCAACACTCTGTCCTGAAGACAGAACCCAGAGTAACCACTAACCAGGATGACAGTGTGTAACACAGTCAGGAGACCTTTACAAACTGCCCCGCCCCCTCGCACACAGACGGGAGAGAGAGATCTCCTCTGGATTGGAAAGTCTTATTGCAGAGAGAGATCTCGTCTGGATTGGAAAGTCTTATTGCATATTAGAAACGGAGTTGGATAAACTAAAACTGCGATATAATGTTTATGTAGCAATAATACATATGACATATATTTTTTAAATGTCTCCAGTATCGATAAAAAGTCAGATAACGTCGGAGCTTAACGTTACCACTGCCTTTTAATAATTCCGGCCCGGGCGGAGCCCGTTTAATACCGGGGCTCGGTACCCATCCCTACATGAGAAGAGAGGCGCAGCATATTGCTAAGGACTAAATACGATGGAGGGTTCTCATCTCAGCCTTATTACCCATAGGGGATGAAGAGGAGTAAGTAAATAAAGAGGCCGGCGCTCCAGGGTCTGGTTCTGCTGTGCGTTTTTGTGATGTAACGGTAAAACATTTCAGAATTCCTCCACGGGATACCACTGTCATTTTACATCACTCAACCCGCGAAATACACACACTCAGTACATAGCCTACTGTAGATAGACCCGCGAATTTGCGGGCCAGGAATTCGCGGGCACAGCCAGCTGCGCGACTGGCTGACAGCCATGGGCACAGCTTACGTACTGTGTGTGTGTGTGTGTCTGTGTGTGTGTGTGTGTGTGTGTGAGAGTGTTTGTGTGTTTCTCGGGTTGCTAAATGTTTTTTGTGTTTATGTTGACAACGAGGTTTAATAACTGTGTGCTACACACAACGTGCAGTCGATTTCATTTTCATCGCCGTTTGTAGTAGAGTTAGCAGGGTATTTTTATTTTAACTCTC
>NW_011336012.1:320655-339227 GCF_000735185.1 Notothenia coriiceps
ACAGCACACACACACACACACACACACACACACACACACACACACACACACACACACACACACACACACACACACACACACACACACACACACACACACACACACCTTGTGTATACACGGGAGCATAACGTTGGTGTAAAGCCCCAAATAACCCACCAGGGATGGAGAGCAGAGGGGAAAGGGGGGGGGGGGCAGCAGCAGTGTTTAACAGACTTGGTGCTGCACCCTGCCAAGGCTCGTCAGCACCTGTTTAACTACACAGCACGAGTCTTCACAGACCATTGGACAAATTACTTCCTCTTCTTTAAGAAACAAACTGAAGGTTGGCTTCAAAGAGCGCGCAGGAGAAGCCACTTACCAGCCTCACGGTTTCAATTCATGCCTCCATACTGCAGTCTGAAATATGTGGTGTTAACAAAAACAGGTGTCCCCCCCCCCCACGCTAAACAGAAGGCACCTGGTGCTGCTCTGGCAGGAGATCTTCTTTGATGTTTGTCCAGGTAAAGGTGACGGAGCACTTTTTAATGTGTACTTAAGGATCAAGTCTGCAGCTAATAAGTGATGGTGAAGTGAATCGAGTGAATGTGAAGGGTTTTAAACTGCTTTGCTGGTAACTATTTTTTTATTTCTAAAATCAAACCGGGTGCCAGTTAGAAACCATATTGGTTTTGTATTTATGACACTTGAGACGATGAGGTTGTGATTGAATTGGAATAAATGTTAGCTCAGAGAGGGGGCGGTACTCAAGCTCTCCTCTGAAAACAGCATTTATGAAAGTTGTTATTAGGTTCAAGAGACCTCAGAACTGACCTCAGAACTGGCTGACTTCATTATTATTGTCTCTGATCATCCGTCATTACCTCCTTTTTAAAGGATAGGTTGGCAAGAAAGCCTCAAATTAATAAACGTATAGCTTAGCACTTGAAATTTGACGTGGAAATGTGCGGTGACTTCCTAAACCGCTGTGTCGTCTGAAGTTGCTTCGTTTGACTTTCTGGAGGATGTTACAGGTTTGTTTCCTTGGAAGTGGATCCGACGGGTAGATAATGGCATAAAGTCACTAAACATCTTCTCTCTTCCTGTCTTCCTGTTCAGATGCCCAAGGTGCAGTATCGCTCTAACTGTAAGCCCTCCACCTTCGCCTACCCCCCAGCTCTGGAGGTTCCCAAGGAGAAGGAGAAGGAGAAGGTGAGAACATGGCAACTTAACACATCGGCTTGTTTTGATTTTCTTTTTCTGATATTATCAGTCAAAGAAGGCAGACGTAGTTTCATATTCATTTGTAAATAGGTTTTTAACCCACGCTGTCAGATATATACTTGTTCTGCCTGGCATATTGATTATTTCAGCGTCTCCAGCATATGTTTCTTGGTTGCTCGTTTCCCTCTGCTTTTATTTTGTGGTCGACTTGTTCTGTTCACTGTAAGTCGTGTTAGTAGGTGGTCTGATAGTCGATGGTTTTGTCTTACATTGTCTGTATTCTCTCCCCCTCTGCACGGCAGGTCTCCACGGCTGTTCTCTCCATCACCGCCAAAGCCAAGAAGAAGGAGAAGGAGAAGAAGGAGAAGGAGGAGGAGAAGATGGAGGTGGTGAGTGGAAAGGCCCAGCTGTCCAAAACACCCTTTCTCCCCTCATTGCCAATCATCTTATCTTATTTGTTTTTCGACCCTTCATTTGAAAAGCAGTCTAAACTCACAACAACACATCTCCTTTGCCAAGCCATTTATTTTATTGGGTTTATTTATTCAGAAAGATTTGTTTGGAGTAGTGAGTTTAATTTACTGGAACAGAGAGATCTACCCTGAATTATCCCATTTTGTAGGTGGTCTGTCTGCATAAACTAAAACAAATGTACTATTTAGTTTAAACACATTCAGGGTATTTAGAACCTTTCCGTTTATCTGAAGTAAAGTTTTCAATTATGTTTTACCGTGTTTGACTCCAAGACTGCTTTGAACGCAGGGAGTACCCTATAACAGATTGTGTTTAGAGCAAGATTTTGTGAGACAATTCTTGGTGGACTTCAGTCCTTCAGGGGTGGTCTTGGGTCATGCTCCCCTTTTTTTTTTTAAAGTATCCCACAAGGCAATGCAGCTTCAGCATGTGTCCTGGTTGTGTTGTTTAATGAGACATCACTCACCTGCTGATAAGAGGATACAATCATAAATAAGCAGATATTAAATGGGGAATCGGATCCATGCTGTCAGTTAAACAGTCTCTTGTGCTCTTTGACACCAAACACGCTACCTTTTTATTTCTTTTCCCAACTCCGTGAGTCAGTGTAACTCTCACTGGGTTTCTCTGGGCGTCAGCAGCACGTTTGATCCGCTCGGCCACGCTACGTCTCAGCTCTGCTGCTGAAAGACGAGCTTAGAAATGTCTGGCCCGCTCACATCTCAGATTTTTGATTTCATTTGGCTTGACTCTTTGAGAAGGCGGTAGAAGGAGGGGGTATCGACTCTCACTGGGGTCAGACGGTTCATTTTCTGGACCGTTTTATAGAGCGGACTTAAGTTTGGGAGATTTATTTATGCTTAGCTCATCTATTTTCATGTTAAGAGCTTCACTGTGGTATCTTTTTATTTCTACTCTAAATATATCAACACTCAAATATGTTGGGTAGAATGATTGAGATAGAAATGGCAAGAAAAAGTAAACCTAGTAACGATAAATACAGACGATAGTGATATTAAAAGGCTATTTGAAACAGTGATTTCATCAGTAAAGTATTTAAGTGCGTCTGTAAATCACACCTGAAACCGGGCTAGAGCAGAGAAGACAGCCGAAGTGTTTCAGAACATCTGCAGGAGATGACGGACTTTTGTTGCTAGCTCCAATGGCACCTTCTGTCCTTCCATGTATTTGTAATGAATCCTCCCGTGTATCGGCCTGATAGCCCGACAAACCACTGCCCATGGTGCCAGAGTAGTAACAAAGAAACATCGATATCCTCCAAACTGTCTTGTAATGTCTTAATTCAACTAGAAATACTGATTCTGATTGTGGTGGGTTTTCAACTTTTAATTTAGCACTATCTGAATTAAATGTATGTTTTAAATAAATTCAGCAATGACACAGCCGTACAGATTGTTTTTAAGAACATCCTTAAGTTACAGGACATTATGAAAGGTAATCACATTAGGCCTAATGGAGGACATGCTTCTTTTTCTGTAACAGGAGGTCCAGGAGGCAGAGAAGGAGAAGGAAAAAGAAAAGGAAAAAGAAAAGGAGAAGGAAAAAGAGAAGGAGAAGGAGAAAGAGAAAGAAAAGGAGAAGAAGGATGAAGAAAAGGAGAAAGAAAAGGAGAAAGAGAAGAAGAAAGAGGCAGAGCCAAACTTCCAGTTCCTGGAGAACCCGGCCAGAGTGATGCCGGCCCAGCTCAAAGTGCTCATCATGCCCGAGACCTGCCGCTACCAGCCCTTCAAACCGGTAACTATCTGTCCGTCTGTCTGTCTCAATGTGGGTCTGTCTGTCTGTCTGTGGGTCTGAATGTGTGTCTGTCTGTCTGAATGTGGCTGTCTGTCTGTCTGAATGTGGGTCTGTCTGTCTGTCTGAATGTGGGTCTGTCTGTCTGTCTGTCTGAATGTGGGTCTGTCTGTCTGTCTGTCTGTCTGTCTGTCTGTCTGTGGGTCTGTCTGTCTGTCTGTCTGTCTGAATGTGGGTCTGTCTGTCTGAATGTGTGTCTGAATGTGGGTCTGTCTGTCTGAATGTGGGTCTGAATGTGGGTCTGTCTGTCTGTCTGTCTGAATGTGGGTCTGTCTGTCTGAATGTGGGTCTGAATGTGTGTCTGTCTGTCTGAATGTGGGTCTGTCTGTCTGTCTGAATGTGGGTCTGTCTGTCTGAATGTGGGTCTGTCTGTCTGTCTGTCTGTCTGTCTGTCTGAATGTGGGTCTGTCTGTCTGAATGTCTGTCTGTCTGTCTGTCTGAATGTGGGTCTGTCTGTCTGTCTGTCTGTCTGAATGTGGGTCTGTCTCCATGTAAATGTATTCATGAGGCCATAGTAGAAAGTCTTGCCAATAGCTCTTTAACAGGGTCTTAAAAAGTCTTATATTTGATAATCTGAATTTAAGGCCTTAAAAAAGTCGTAAATATGACCAAAAAAATAAGAAAGGTCTTAAATATGATTTAGAAGGTCTTAAAAATGATGGGATTTGAAAGGTACTTCTGTGTTGCGATCGCGTCTAAATGTGTTTTGGGGGAAATGTCCGGGCTGCAAAGTAACCAGTATTTGGTTGGAAAACATGTAATTTAGTGCTTGGTTGAAACCAGTGGAGGGGAATGTGTTCGGAGCCCGCTGCACCTTTTGCAAACAAAGTTAGCGTTTGTCTTGCTAATGCAGCGTTAGCTAGTCCAGCAGCTCCCGCAACAACACCGGGGGACCTCCGGGCGACGTTTGGGTCTACGTCAACCCTAAAAGCGGAGGTGCTGTGGACGCTAAACACCAATCATACAACAGCATGAAGGCAGCAGAGCTCTGACTATAGCTCTTGTCACACACACACACACACACACACACACACACATACACANNGGGGGGGGGGGCCATGTAACTGCGTCTTAACTTCTACTTGAGACATTTTTGCGAGAAGTGAAAGGATTTAGCGAGACACTTACATTTTTGTTTGCGGAATTTCCTGTCGTCGTAATGTTTTTTGAAATCTGCGTCGATTCTGTCCGGTAAAAACCGTAAGCTACGTTCTGGGATCCGTTAAACTTCAAACACTCCCTCGCTTTCCTCTCTCGAATAACCCGGGCTGGCGCGGTGCGGTAGGGGGACCCGCAAATGACCGCCTTTTCGACAGTGTAAATTCGTCCTGGCCGTTCGGAGGGCCAAATATTTCTCACTCTCTGTCCCCCCCACCCCTACACAGCTCCGGTTTTTAGTTGACTGTCCGGACCTAGGACTTTAAATAAAGGTTAAATAAAATTTTTCCCTTTTAAGCGGGAGACCCTACGAAAATCGCTTACAATGGTGAAAGTAATTTCACGTACAACTTATAACAACTTAACTAAACACGGCGCATCTAAATTTTCCACATTACTTGAATGAAAACTGGTGATGATGCTCATCCCATCGAATGGATACTTTAGTTGCTATAATTGTTACAGACAAACAGAAATTCCGTACAACATGAATTATTGGAGTTAGACGTACCATTATAATCATTGATTTATGGACATTTTTTTTACATCACCTCATTTTTCATTTTTGGACCGGATTCGATTCACCTATTTTCACAGTTCATCGGTATTTTTACTTTTTATAGTTCAAATTACATTTTCATTTGATGTACAAATTGAATTCATGCTCATGAACGTAACTTTACGTGATTTCTACCCCATACAATTTACAAATAAAGTCTTTCGTGAAACAATTATTAACGTTCACCTTACGAGAAATTCGTAGGTCTATCCGGTTAACTTATATTAATTGTACCGAAACTGGTTTTTATTGTATTTTTTTACAGTAGACATCCTTCGGCACCGCGACATTTGTTCCGTGCGTGGTTGCAGTAAAATCGGCCGGGGCCGTATTTCATTATCGACCAGGTAGAGCGTAGGGCAGAAGGGACCACTTAGGAGTCTGGGCGCCATCCACCACTGAATACCTGGTTTAACGGGTGTTTTACCGTTTTGGACGGTGGCGACCTGTAGACATCTCCAGTGTGTGTACTGTAATCCTTTCCTGCACCGAGTCGTATCTTCGGTTCGTGGTAACCCGGTCGGGTTCTACAAGTCTCAAGTGTCCTCCGGGGAGACGAAAACATAAAATAATTGTGAATTAAACGTAAAATCCGTTTAGTGAAAAAGGAATTCTAACTTTTCATTTATTTCTTAAACATGAAAACAAAATTACGGTTTTGAATTAACATACCCCTGTGCAAAGTTCTGCTTTAATTTTTTTTGCGGTTAAAATTATAGAAATTAACAGTCGGTCCTACTCAGGGGTTTCAGTAATAAACTCACACTAATTTGCTACACATCCTACTCTAATCTTGCTTCACTAATCAGCGGGCAGATTTCCACGGTGAGATGTCATGCAGTAGCACAATATAACTACTAATTAACATTTTTTGTAACATATGGTCATTGAATTTTTATCCGCATCTATTGTCCGTATATTTCCCTATTAATAGATAATCATACATCTTTCTCTCTCTCTCTTCTCTGCTCTCTCTCTCTCTCATTCTTTCTTCTATCTCTCTCTCTCTCTCTCCGCTCTCTCTCAGACGTTACATTATATACTTAATTGTTTACTTAGACATAAGGGAACATTTTTTTTTTTTTATTTTTGTACAACAACGACAAGTTAAGATCGTCAAACAAACACATACATAAACACATATCTACAACGTTGAGTATGCGTGCTGCGAAGGACCGTTTATGACATACCGTCCCCAATTTAACCGTTGTGCAAGAATTCCGGCTTTTTTTTTGATTATAGGGCCAGTCGTCTCGAGACGATAAAATTTCATATCAGTTCGTTTATAACCCCCCCCGGATTTATTATTTACGTAAGTAATTATTCTTCGCTCTTTTCAAAATGGTATATGAGCTCAAATACTGTTTGGTAGTACTCTTTACACGCTCCCACTACTACTGTAGGTCTCGTAGCAGCCGATTACAGGTCCCGAATCTGGTTACATTTCGGGGACTAAATACATGTGTATACCAGTACGTTTAGTTCGATCAACTTAACTTAACTCTCTCTCTCACTCTCTTTACGTCGGACAAGACACTCGCCGCGGGGGACGTGTCGTCTACTCTTGCTCCGTTCCCGGGCCAAGATTGGTTAAAACGCGACGGGCTCCGTTCTAAAATCGACCCGCTGGTTTTGGGGGGGGGGGGGACGGGTCTTTTAACATGTCATCTTATCTATTTTCAATAGTTTCCTTTATGTGTTGTCTTATATTATTAATTATTTACTTTTTTTACGAGCATTCGTTTCTCTGGTTATGGGAGTTTGTTTCTTGCATATTATGGTATTTGTTCCGAAGGTTGTACATAAGTCATAACATTATTTGTACAAAATTAACCCCACAACCTGCAGCCCGTAGAAGATTCCCCCCTAGTCTCATACCGGGGGTCCTTTCTTTACAAACTTGGTATGAATTTTCATTTTACGAAGTTTAGACCAGTGAAATTCGTGTGTTAATGATAACTAATGCTCAGGTCCCCATGTTGAGATTTGTGCGGTTATACTTTTTCTAGACAAATGGTAAACTTATTGTTTATTCATACACTTGTATTTGTTGGGATCGCGTATTTCGGTTATTCGTTTATTTACAATTGAATAAAATAAAAACAACAACGTAGGTGAATAAAATGGATATCAATGTACCAAATAAATACTTTATTAAAAAAATAGTAGAGGTCAAAATTTCGCTAAAAAAACCAAATGACAGGCGAATATCACTAAGTAACTTTACATAAACGTTTTGGACAAATAGCGTTATTAATATTTCCACACGTAACCTTTATAAACAAAAGTATTTAACGTAAATACGAGAGCAGCGTAGCTAGGGGTGCCGCCCGGGGTGAAAGCGACACTCGACAGCTGCGGGATATTCGGTCGTTCACAACCGAATAGTCCGGCTGACCGGCGACATTCCTACTACTTTCACCCCCACAACCGTGCCCTTGCGGACTATTCGGTGTCACAACCGACATTCGACTACTTTTCACCCCCGGTTGTGGCGGGTGAAAAGTAGGTCGAATCGTCCGCGAGGGTAGGCAGATCCCGTTTACTTTTCACAATTGCCCCAACTTTTTCTACCAATGCTAACTGAATTAATACTTATGCAACATATTAGTTCCGGACTTTACTCCTTACTCGCCCGTCTCGCCTCCGTGTCAGGGTGTTCCAAAAAGGGGAGGGTCTCGGACGTTCGCGTCGCGGGGGGGTTCTATGTACGCGGATTTTCCCGGTTTTCTAGTCACCACCTTCATTCGCTTCTTAAATCGAATTCGTGACATCCGATGAATTCATCGCAAAACTCCAACGTGAGGGCTCAAAAAATTTTAAACATGGGAGATAAGGAGATGTTAAATGGCATCCAATTACCAGCATGAAATTGAAGGTGATTTTGATAAAATTATGGAAATCGAAGAATGTCTAAAACCTAATTACTACACTTTATATTAGATTGTTGTTTGAATTACGTCTCGGGAAATCAAGGTGACCTCATTAGGTAAGTGATCTGGGGGACCGTCATTATGTTTCAGTAATTTCGACGTGGAAATGTGTCGAAAGTGTTGAAATTACCGTAGTTATTAATTATTAGTTTGTATAGGTATATAAACTAGACGACTTTAACTTTAGACCGTAAATACGTCATGAAAATTGAAGTTCTAATCCGACAGTTCGGACGTAGAATGCGAACAGAGAAGAAGCTAGTGCTAGGAGACTACTAGACAGAGAACCAGAGAGATGAAACCTTATTTTGTGAATCAACTTGCGTGGTAACAAGTTCCCTGTCTTTGATTGTTCATGGGAGCTGGATGATTCCACAAATTGATTAAATAAACTTCACTTTTGAGTTTCTAAACCAAAACAACGTGGTCCGCATCCTGTTTCTCTCGTTCTACCAGTTTGTTTCAAATAAATATTGTAGAACTGCGTCATAGCTTTTCTTGACCTCAATTTCAAATGCATTCATAGGGTCTTTATCAAGGCAAGATTACGTACTGCTTTTGAGCCCCAGACCCTCAGTTTTACCCTGTGCACTGCACCACTCAAAGCACAATATATGTTTGTATGATGGGGACCCAGAGTAATTGAATTTGACTTATGCTAACTACTACTACTATATCCTTTTTTGGAGTGGTGGTACATCTTTCTAAATATATAAGAACTTAATTAAGTTCTACTCTTTACTAACTAAACACACACAATGCACAGAAATGGGGACACATGGTTAATGAATGTGTTTCGTTTTACTCTGGAGCCTCGAGAAGGTTTATCTGGTCCTGATCATTAAATACCATTTGGTCGTTTCAACAGAGTAAGATACTCAGAGGAATTTCCAACGGTTATGACACGTTTTCTCTCCAACAATTTAGTGTGCAGCTTCATTGAAGTTAGACCCCATTAATGTTCTGGTTAGAACTGATTTTAACTTCTTTCCAGCTTTTCCATAAACATCCCTTCCAGCAGTGAAGAGTGATGTATAAACAGATACAGTGCACTTTACATTTTCTAATGTCCATCAGCCAATGAAGGCTCTGAACCCTTTCGCTGGATGTTATTGGCTGACTTTCCTCCTGTCTGTCAACAGCTCAACACAGGCGGGATCATCATCATGAAAGACACCAGTGAGGAAGAGGAGGAGCTGGTGGAGCCCGTCTCCGCACACGGCCCCAAAATCGAGGAGGAGGAGCAGGAGCCAGAGCCCCCCGAGCCCTTCGAGTACATCGACGAGTAGGAGTGCTCTCACGGCAACGGTATGCATTCCTAAACTCTTGTTATTCATTCATAACTTCATCAAAGTGAAGTGTCTACTGATATTCAACCGTTTCTCCGTCGCTCTGTCCAACCCCCGTTCAAGGTAGGGTAGGTAATTCACTTCAGAAACTCTTTTTGTTGTATTCCATGGAATGCTCTTAACATCCCGATAGCAATGAATATATGAAATGCTTTGACAATAAATACATTAAAAAAATGTCATCTGTGGAAGACGTGGCGCTGTAAAAAGCACGACCAATCATCTGAGCCGGCCCGGCTAAAATAACTGGATGGCCTACCTGCCTGTCAGCCTTCCATCTGAGCACAAACTTATCTCGTGCCCTCATTGGTCCTGGTTCGTGTGTGTTGGAGGAGGAGCTCTGTAAGGAAGTCTGAAGGAAGAGGCAGATTTCTTTCGGTTGCGGACTTTCAAATTCTAGCGCACTCGGGCTGGTTTCTCCATTCTTACCTACCCTACCTTTAAGGTCACAAATAAATACTTTGCGTCAGATCTCAGGTTTCTATTGACTCCCGCATCATGCCATTTTCTAAGTAATGTTGTGTAGTAAAACACAATGCAGGTGTGAGCTGTTGTTCCTAAGCATAGCATAGTTTCACTCGTCACTGGTGGAGGAATGTAAACCCGTCTCCAAACAGCCGCTCAGAGGGCAGAGCGTCTCTGATCTGATGCTTAATGACTCCTGGAGGCTGATGGTGTTTGTGTTGGACGTGTTGCTGCCTGCATCCCCATGTACGAGCTCACTGTTGATGAGACCAATGAGGTGTCAATGACCAAATTAGGGCCTCCTTGCATACTCTGTCACTTCTTAATGAGGTTCAAGTGCTGTGTGACACAGTAAACACTGCGGCATCACGGTCAGCTGACTGTGTGTTTGCCAGAGAAAGCAGCGGTGAATGTGACCAAGTTGTACTATTAGGTCGCAAGTTTGATATAAATACATGGGATGAGTCACAGTACATTTAAGTAAATATTATTTGAATGACTGTTTTCTGGCCCGTAAGCCCCCACATAGCTCTGCTCCCCTCCGTGTGTGTGTGTGTGTGTGTGTCTAGTCTAGTCTAGTCTATACTGATGTGAAGCTCAATTGCTCTTGAACATCTCAAACTCAACTGATATGTAGAGGGTGTTGAACTTGGGACAAAAATGTTGTTCTATTCCTATTTTTTTCAACAAGAATAATTATAGCCTTTTTTTCAAAAGACTTTTCACAAGATATCACGTAGGAAAAGATGCACATGCACTTTTGTGAGCCATTGTTTCCACTTGAGCTTTTTCTGCTTTGATAAACTCGGTTGTCTGATGTTTTGTGGCAATTACTCTCAGTTGCATCATTCATTTTGTTATGCTTTTATCTGGTATGACTTTTTGGGATGTACATTTTTGTTTTTGTGACGTTAATATCACGAATGTCAGCATACAGCCATGATGTCACTGCTTCTGACATGTAATCCTAATTGTGTATTTGGTTTTGTATTTATTAGTTATTAAACTTGTGAATCACCTCTCATGGTATGTGTTCCTCTCCTCAGGCATCGGGAGAAGTGGGGTGTCAGCATGTTGGTCCAGCGTCTCCCTCTGTGCATCCAGCTCTTCATCCCCGCTTCACTTCCTCTTTTACACGTTTCTTTCCTGTTCTGCCGCCTCATTATCCAGACAGGGAATGTTTTACACCCTCAAATTGTATAATTTTCTGTCCGTACAATAAAAAATGATATATATTGGAAGCTGGGGAGTGTCTGTTTATTTAAATGTTTTTTTCACCAAGCGTGCAATGAGGGAATTTCTCTAATCCCATACATTTAGACTGGTTTACATTCTCAGCACTCAGCAGCCGCCCAGCCGTCTGTCTGTCTCTCACAGCGAGCGAGTCCACGGTCAAACACTAAACAACTTTGGGTGGCAACGGGGGGAGGGAACACTTCTGGGTGTCTAGAAGGTCAAGTCAGAAAAAATATTACAAACAACAAACCTTTTGGGCAGATCAGGACGGAAACGTTATCTGTTTTTTGTTTTTTTATTTGCTAAAGATTGGTTCAGTTAAAATTGAGACTTTCTTTCTACTGAAACTAACATTGTTGATGTACTCCAATACTATACCAATGCATACTATGTCATATTTATGACACTTTTGGGACATTTTATTAAAATACTACATAATAAACAATTATTTTATGAAGGCTTTTCATTGTTCACGATGTACTATTACATTTTCCATTCTTTATTAAGAAACCTTTTTTTTTGTATGGCGTTCCAGACACGGATTTGTTTTAATGGCATCTTAAATGTTACATTTCATTATTACAGTATGGCATTTTTATGAGGGATTATACACAGATTTTTTAAAGTTTATTATTAATTAAATACCTTTTTAGGATATCTGTGTAAAATGTATTAATATATATTTGTGGCATGACATATTTATGCGGATGATTAAAAGGTATGGTAAATGGACTGAATTTATATAGCGCTTTTTCTTAACCACAAAACACTTTTTTCAACACATGTCCCACGAGGAGAGATAAACATTTACTCACACTCACTAAATTGGGAACAATTTTGGGTTCAGTATCTTGCTCAAGGACAACTGCAAATGCTGGGGATTCGTACCAACGGCCCTCCGATTGGTTGAAGCCACTCTACCTCCTGAGCCTCAGCTTAATGGAAACTTAAGCAACATTCTTTTATGAATGTTATACATCTTAAAATCCATCCTAAGGTACATTTTCAATCCTAAAATTCACTTTGTAATCTCAGCAGCTGCTGCAATGTACTTTTGGTTTTTGGCCTTTAACCCAAAATCAAGTTTATCATCTCCGAGTGTCCATTTTTCCAAGTCTAAGTGTGATTATATTTGGTAAATGAAGCGTCACCTGGAAATGTGGTTTGGAAACATTCATGAAATGATAACACAGGCAGTTGTTTTCTGCATGAAATGTGATGGAATGCCACTTGTTGGATTTTTAAGGCGAAAGACTGGTGGAAAAAATGTCTGTGCTGTGAAGTAAGTGGTCGTCCACTCCCATCAGTGAACAGCGTATGTACATGTTGGCCAGACACTTAGTCTAATCAACTCCTCCCTTCACATTCCCACATTCTTGGTCATGGAGAACTGTTTAACAACATTAAACCAAATCTTTCCTCATCCTGGTCATCTATGGTTGCAACGCAGAACACACTCTACTGACGTCCGTTTCACTTTGACCTTAACGACCAAATCCATCATTCTTATCACTCAGCGTGTGATCCTGTGAGGACGAAGCATCTGCTGAATGCATTCCTCCACGTGTGATTTTACACATCCTAAATATAGAGATGAGCTGAGCGATTAACTTTCTATGAGCACCCCATTCCTGGTAACACAGAGTAGTCTCCACAAGAGCAAATGTGGAGATGTACTGCAACCTACCCCCACCTTTCCGATCATCTCTATGTTTCCGTGCTATTTTCCAGCAAAGATGAGAAGAGGTCTGCTGCAGCCTTCGCTTCCCGTACGTCCATGGGTGGGATGTAGATGTTGATCTGTGTGTGTGTGTGTGTGTGTGTGTGTGTGTGTGTGTGTGTGTGTGTGTGTGTGTGTGTGTGTGTGTGTGTGTGTGTGTGTGTGTGTGTGTGTGTGTGTGTGTAAAATATGCCGACCACGTCTCATCCTTCAGACTTTCAAACCATCATACTCACACTTTTCTGTGATGGAGTGAACTTCCCTCATACCTTTGTTTCCATTCCTTGTAAACTCACACGCGATACAGATCAGTTATACTAACACCAAGGAACCCTGCAACGCTCTCTGATGTTTTGTTAAATCAAAGCATGTGATATGGCCCTATGGGACTCCCATATACTTGGTGCTACAGGCAAACTAGTTCAGAGCCCTGTTTTAGACATGCTGGCCTCAGTCTGTGTTTATAATAATAATAATAATAATAATAATAATAATACATTGGATTTTTATATCGCTCTTCCTAATGCTCAAATACACTACATAAAATCAGAAATGAAACAGTAAAAATAAAACAAAAAAATAAAAATGCTGACACATTTATGGCAAAAGCAGTCCGTCCACCACTATAGCTGAAACTGATATAATTATTGGAATCAAACCTTTACACTTTTTTGCTTACAAATCCCTTTCCTTAACCTCTGAAATTGGACTTGTGCTTTTTAGGAAGTGTGAAAGATGTAGCCCAAGTGTCCTTAAAAGTATAACTAGAACACACCAAAGAAGGTACGAAAGAAGCCGATGTTTGCGTCCAGTTCTCACAGGCCAAGCTGTGGACGGCAGACGAAGACAGGCAGCCAATCAGCAGCGATTAATGTCTGTCAGTAGGCTACACGGGCAAACTCAACATCAGAAAGGAAGAGGAGAAGGGTGATGGTTGGTGTGAGCAGACAAAGCATGGAGTCACCGTCTGTGGATGCAGCGGGGGGGACGGTGTCAATGACAGAATGGAGGGTTCAGCAGCGCTGTTAAAGCAAACAAGCGCCCCCATCAGAGAGCTCATTGGTCAGCTGGGGGAGAGTGTGGCCTGCGGATGGGGTCGAGGCCTCGGGGTTTTTGGCTGCACTGGAGGCGAGTGATGCGCTGCTGGTCCATGACAGTGCAGACTGTTCTGTCCCGTCTGGATGGAGGGTCACGCTGAACAAACGGGGGAGGGGGGGGGTGTGGATTTTGGCCTCCAGCTCGTTTTATCTCTGAAAGTTTAAAGATAAAGACCTCCTATAAGGAATGGGCGGACTGGGAAGCAGAGCGTTGATATATAAAAATGTCAATTTTCTTGATTTACTCCTTTTTAGGAATTCCTATGTTAGAGGTTTACTTTTTGTGAACTTTCACGCTGCTGCATATGTGTGTAAAAAGCTGTAAATTACCAGTTTCTGTTCCTGCGCCAAACACTGAACTAAAATAGTCCATTCATGGACTACTTTAAAACACACTTTGTATGAGAAAAAAGCTTTTTTCCGCCTTTACTCACACAATTGTGAATTGTGAATTGTGTGTCTGAATTTGATTTTATTTGTGTTACAAATAATAATAGAAAAAGATTGACAGATAAAAACATATTATGCAATAATTGTTAGTTGCAGCAGTAACACATAATACATTTTTTGTATGGAATTTGTGCCACAGTTTTAGATACAACTGTATACTTAATACAGCTGGGCAAAAAGTGTAGAAGTATTGATCATGTCTATTTGCAGCAGGTAGCCTTGTAGAGTTCATTAAAACAACAACAGCCTCAGAAGGTCACTGTCCTTTTACCACATGCACTGCCTGTTTACTCAGACCCTGCCCTGGTGACTACAGTTTACTGTGTTTACGTTCACTCGGCCCATCTGCACCCAGCTCGTGAGACTGGGGTCCAAACAGTCTGAAGGGTTATGTAATGCTGGCTGTAGCAGCAGCTGGTAGGACTGGTGGAGGTCGTGGCGCTGCAGCGTCTCCCTGAACAACTGCATAGATTCAGTACCTTCAAGCTGCCTCTGAGCTCCACAGCTGATGAGTGAAACGAACTAGTAAAAGATGACCGCAGTGAAGTTAGTTTTAGGTTAGATGTTTGACAGACATTCACTCAAGTGCCAGCAGTGGAAATAAATTACTGTTTGAATGACCAATGCTAACCTGATCATATTAGTGAAAAAATATAACACATTTGTCACATGTGGCTCACTATCTTTGACTGGATGTAACAATGATTTCACATAACTATAAGAAAATGTCAAGAGCTTCCATGTCATGTGACCAAGTGACTCCAAATCCATGCACACTATTTCACTACACTGGACCTCTTTGAATAGGATTTGAGTCCATTTATTTCTATGAATATTTCTATGAAAGGTCTATGAAAAGTTTTTTGTTGAATATACATAAAAATATTAATAAAAATACAAAATAGAAAGTTAGTTCGGTTCAAAGTAACTGGTTAAGACATTATTTTCTCAAACTTACTTCAAAGCGCTCACATGAGAGTTCATCAAAATAAATCACATTTAAAATATTTATAGTGCCTCCAATAAAGCACGTTGTATCAATACATTGTTAGTTTTTATCTTTCATTTGTTTACAGTAGGGCATTTCTACCCTATCAGCAGACTCCACATCAGACTTTGAGGGAGAATAGTGTTGGTCATTTTACATCATGTTCCCAGCTGGTCTGTCCAGTACTTGCGTGGTAACAAAGGTCACTTCCCCGACCTTTGGGTTCTCCTGTCCAAACACTCTCTGGACAGGAGGAGCCCTGGCTGCTGGCTCAGAGAGAGAGGAGGTTTCCATTCTCTGAGCAGCTGGACCCCAGACCTCCTGCGCTGGGGAGACCTGAAGGAAAGACTGACGGCTCAGCGTGGAGCACGGCTCTCTGGAGAGGCATCACTCAGAGAGTCTCCACAAAATGGAAGAATAAAACAATTCTGGGAAGGCAGGCTGGACAGAAACTAAACAAGTGGTGGAGACCTGCAGCCTGGTGAAGGAGGAGCATGGTGCGATGCATTACTGAACGCTGTCCAACACCTCAGCCGCCTCCACCTTCCCCCTGCTTGTCAGTGTGAGTGTGGTGAGGGATATTGTGGTGTGAAAGGTTGCTCATAACACTGCACCTATTCATGCACTTGGTCCGTTCATCATCTGCTTTGAATACAAGCAGAACTGTTTGGATTCACAGAGCGAGGCTGCTCCAAAATGTGAAACGGGAACCTTTCTGTTCAGTGTTAACACGGCCGGGGTAAATATTAGCACGGTGCTGTGTAGCATTAATACCTAAACAGAGAGGTGTTTCTGCTAGTGTGGAACTTTTTCAGAGGTGATGAAGAGATGAAGCCCAACACGATGAAGTTCTGACTGTGTCCTGCCACGTCTTTGAAATGACAGAAAAAGGCTCTCAATTTTGTGGCCGTAGCTTATCAAAAGACAACAATATGATACAAATACTAGCTTTAAGCAAATGTGAAAACAAAAAAGTACTTAATGTAGAACACTGCACCATGAGATGAGTTATGATGTCATAACTAATGGATTCATGTGTAGGAAACATTTGACTAGTGCAGTTGCTTGATGAGGAGCTAATTTGGAACGTTTTTTTAGGTTACTTTCCACCACTGTCCTTATGTATTTGAGGGTGAGTATTGATGTTATTGTAACTTGTTTGACTTAAATCTGTCTTTCGATAAAGTATCGAAACAAAAAAAGAAAGGTAAATTAAGGATCTACCTTGGTAGGAAGGGAACAGAGATAATGTCACAATGTATCCGTCTCTTAAATGATTTCACACCTATACATTTTACTATAGTGTATCAAAACATCTTCAGTTAGTCAAGTAAACTGAGACCTTACTTTCAGTAAAGTTTTCTTGTACTATTTTGTATATTAAGGTGGATCAAATCAAAGGTTGTGTGCTAATTGTAGGTAGCAATATTTAGACTTGGTATTATTTGCATAAGTAAGTTCATTTATCTCAGCCGAATGCCATTTCTCTTTTTATTAGTTTAAAGGAGACTTCAGTCACCACTGGACTTGTTAACGTGAGTCTGTTCTGCAGTTTGCTCCCTGGCAGCCGAGCATCATTAATGGAGCTTGGCCCTCTCAGGGTTTGTTCACATGGTGTTTTTATGGAGGGAAACGTCTCCAGCGGCGGCCCTTCGCTTCTCCACAGGCCAGCAGACCACAGACTTCCTGGAAAAGGCCCGGGCCGATTCACAGAGAAAAGCTCAGGAGCCAGGCACAGTGGCTCCAGATGGGCATCAGGTGATCTTTAACTCCTTAACAAATATAATCTGGTATTTATCGATGGTTTAAGTGTCTCTTTGAGACCCTGTATAGGGTGCTATATCCTGTGTAACTATTTTCTGACAGACTAAAATTATGTTTTTCTTTATTTGTATTTCTTACACTTAGACTGTGCATGTTTCTACACGTGTTGATCTTTCTGACCAATATCAATATCAGATTTAAAATTCCAACATATGTGAGGCTATACTTCATTATGTCAACTTTCCAATATAACTTCAAGAATGAAATGTATGTCATTGAGATGTGTGTACATTAAAAATTGTTTCTTCTTTAATAGAGGTAAATACATATATTTCAAAATGGCCACAGTGAGAATGGAGTAATGCACAGGACCCTGCAGCCATGACAGTATGCTAAACGCACAGCTTGTCTATATTTTTCAAAAATGCTAATTTTATGTCACTATGCTTTACGTAATCCTTCATTTTCATTACCATTTTTCTTGTTACGTAACTATTTCAGAAAGATGTTCTGTATGTTTGACATGAGTGTGTCCAGCAGTATGGAGATGAATATGATCGAGCTATCGTTGTTGAAAAAGCGATTGTGTTTCGTCGAACAGTAGCTTGAAGCAGACTAAAGACACACACACACACACACACACACACACACACACACACACACACACACACACACACACACACACACACACACACACACACACACACACACACACACACAGCTATAAGTCATTTGAAGTAGTGGGCACTACTGGCCTGCGTGCCTCTCATTTACACAGAAATAAACAGTCTGTAATTATTAAAGGGGGACTGGGACTGGCTAATAAATCCACGGAGTGGATTTATTAGCCAGTCCCAGTCCCCCTTTAATAATTACAGACTGTTTATTTCTGTGTAAATGAGAGGCACGCAGGCCAGTAGTGCCCACTACTTNGGGTAAGCCAATCAGAGACAGAGTTGGGCGGGTCTTGCCTTATGGGGAAAATACACACACACGAACACTTGCTAATGCTAACACACACACACGGCAACGCTCACCCCCAGCACCCACACACACAATGGCAGATGCAAGTATCAGCGAGAGCTGCAGCGCATTTGCAACTTGGAAATATAACCACTATTTTCAATTTGTGGGGATAAAGGACGCACAAATATTACGGTAAAATATAAACTGTGTGCAGGACAGAAAGCATTGTCCACATCGAATAACAGCGATGCCAATCTCCTGAAACACCTAACTAATGTACATGTGGGGAGTTTTCTTTTACTGTGCCACAGAACAACACAAAAACTTGTATTTTTATTGTTATTATTTTTTAAGTAAAGTAACTTGTTACTAGTTACTTTTATAATTTAGTAACTAATAAA
>NW_011336012.1:339405-340282 GCF_000735185.1 Notothenia coriiceps
TAATGGGAATAGGTAACTAGTAACGCTATTAGTTACCGCAAAAAGTAGTTGCGTTAGTCCCAACACTGTTCATCACCTTGTTCCCTTGAAGGAAGAAGTACTCAGGTCTTGTAATGAAGTAACAGTAGAAGTAACAGTGTAGGAATACTCTGTTACAAGTAAAAGTCATGTGTTCAAAGGGTTACTCAAGTAAAAGTAACAACATTAGCTTCAATACTTAAAGTACCAAAAATACAATGATTAAATATGCAAATTCACCAATTCCAGAACAATATATGTTTTGATCATGATTTTTGATCATTAAAGTGTTATCAAAGCTGGTAAAGGTGCAGCTAGTTTTAATGACTTTGTATGCTGCAGGGTAGCTTGTGAATTGACTCCAGGTGTAACTAAAGTCTGATTTAAGAATTGATTATATTTCACATTAATAATCAAAATGTGCAAAGTAAACCAAGATAATAAATAGATGTAGTGGAGTAAAAGTACACCATTTACCTCCAAAGCATAGTGGAGTAGAGGTACAAAGAAGCAGAAAATGGAAATATCTCAAAGTATCTCAAAATGGTACTCCAGTAGGCCTACAGTATTTGAGTTAATGTACTTAGTTACTTCCCACTTCTGTCCTAATGTTAATTTAAACGGAAAATAACGGTTTTTAACAGAATACGGCTAACAGAATCAGTCTGGAGCTAGCTTAATTTACCGAACTGCGGTCAAGCCAGCCTCCACTCGGGAAAACCTAGTCAAGCCAGCCCGCACGTGATATTGCGGTGCGCGAATATCCTATGCATTACGGTAGAGTAAAAATAAAAAAATCATCCCTCTGTGTTTAGATGAGAATAAAACAAAAACTGTCCAGTATCAAAGACTAATTTCA
>NW_011336013.1:0-4254 GCF_000735185.1 Notothenia coriiceps
ATTTAAAAAATAAATAAATAAATAAAAAAAAAAAAAAAAGTCTAAATATGATATTTGGCCTCAAATCATCTGAGGCCTGGCTCCCCCCCTGCAAACCCCAGGTTGGGAACCACTGATCTAATGTGTCAATTCATTCTGACAGGGGGTCGGATCAAAACTCAGGATATATAATGTTCAGAGAGAGGTTGACAGAAGTCTTCCATTTGATAAAACAGATACAATAATAACGTGTTGGACAAACTAAAACTGACATGGACACATCTGCACACCAATTTATTTTGTAACGCTTTGTTACCATAACACCTGTGCCTCCATCAACAACCCCAGTCTCCTGCACATCTGAACACACCAACACACGTTCTGCTCCACTGACTCTGCAGAGGGAAACCGTTTTTCAAGGGAAGGAGACAGTTGGATTGTGTTCTTTCTTTCACTAAACCACTTATAATCAAACTGTATATGACACGTTTTATCATATGTTTGGAATTGACAAATCTAAATATTGTAAATTACACTCGATTAAAATTTGTTTTGACGTAAAATTCACATTTTACATTTAATGACTTGGAATCCTCTTATATGCTCCTCACATCTCACTGTGCCAATGGACAATCAAAGATATTGAACAATACTTACTTTTATTTTACATATTATGTTATAACATGGGAGCTGTCCATCATCTTGTTGTGACTTTATTTACAGTGACATTGAGTCCGTTTTTAATTGAAAGACACGTTGTTTATCTGACACATGATGAGCAGCCACCGTCTGCAGTGAATCGTAATACCCATCTGGACTCCACACAGCTGGTTGGTTATTGAAAACATCCTGTCAGTTCAGATTCATGTCAATCATTATTAAAATGTAATGCAAATAACTGTAAGGAGAATATGTTTTTGCAGTATATACAATAATTAAGTTTCAAAGTGTTAAGCTTTAAATACTCCACCATTCACTGATAAGCATTTAGTGTGTGCAATGTTCTTTTAGCGAGAGACAATTTGAAGGTATTGTCAGCTCTGTTCAAATAATGACATACTTTTAATGTCAGCCTCAGCCCTTTTATTGCTGACCACAGTGATGATCTGAGACCTCCATTGTTGGTTATTACGAAGCTCCATGCACGGGAAAGTTATAATGTAGTGAGGAAATGGGAAGAACAAGTGCTTCACAATACAATAGTCTTCACAAGCTATTTCCTTTTATCCAAATATAATTAATTTTGAATATATTTATATGGACCTTGTATTGAATATCACCGTGTGGAACCACAACAAGTCGCTGGCAGTTGCTTCTTCTCTCCTTGTCTTAAATTAAATAAAAAAATAGCTTTTCACTAACTAGAAAACTGCTAATACATTTGTTTTGTACACTCTGAATATGATGTGTAGCGACAGCAGGAAACAAAGTCGCTGAGAGGCTGAAGCCAGGCCTGTTTGCTGTTGTATGACACGCTAAAAAAGTACTTGCTGAGATCCAAAGCTCTGTTTCGTAGTATAGTTTAATGTAAAAACTTGGTTCTCAGACATATACATTGTTATAATCAAAGCAATTGTAATCTTGCGGTCAACAAAAAATACAACGGCCCTATGTCACCCTCTCTTCCACAGAGAGAGGGTGACACCCACACCTCACACAGGTGAACAGGATTATAATGAGTGCCACCCATACCCATGTGACCCAAGCCAACCAATCAACAGTGATCATGGCCCCTACATGATGGATGTGGATTTACTGCATGTGCATGTCTGTTTAAATTAGGGCTGCTCAATTAATCGTATTTTAATCACAATTATGGCTTGCAACGATTACGAAAACAACGTAATCGAAATAAAACGATTATTTTTTCATTATTATTATTACTTTTTTTTTAATACTTTTTTTTTGTATTGGTTTTTCAGTTGAATTATACTTAAAGTTCAGGGTAATCAACTGTTAAAAACATACTGTTCAAAAAAAATTCTCCAATAAATTGATGTTTTCAAAGTAAATGGATAATCGTTTTTAATAATCGTGATATCAATTATTGACCCAAATAATCGAGATCATGATTTTTGCCATAATCGAGCAGCCCTAGTTTAAATGTACAGTGCTGCAACAGAGAGACAGTGATGGGAGTAACGTCTGATAAATATCCCCTTAAGTTGACTGTTGAATATTTACATTCAATCAATATTTCGGTTTTATTAGTATTACCTAGTGTTGCAGTGAATTGGCAATATTTCAGCTATTGTGTACTCCGCCTCAGTCAGTCAGAGATGGAAGAGCATAACGATGTAGAACATTTATCAGGGCAGCTGCCACTCATCCAATTTGACACTAAAATATTCAGGTTTTGGTATCAGATCTGAGAGTCAATGTTATTTCTGTGGAGCTGCTGTGAATAATGTGCTCTCTCTTTTAGACTTCCTGACGTTTGACTCCTGATTGTACATACTTGGAGAAGAATAATGTTAGGGAATCTCTCTGTTTCCTTGAAAACTGAATTCTTCTAACGCACGTCTGTGAAGTGATAATTGAATTATTTCTTCATTGAGCAGTTGGATACACATGTTGTTGTTTAGATGTTGCAGAGCTCTCAGCCATTCTGAATAATGAGACAATCAGAAAGTGCATTTGGCCTTTGATGAATGTAATTATGTGTCTGTTTTCAGATCTATGTGGAGCAGCTGGTGTAATGCATTATGTTTATGGCTGCTTTGAGCAGACTGGAAGAATATAACACAAGTGTCATTTGTGCAGATGGATGAGACTCTGATGTGTCTACTCACACTCGTACTTTAAGAGGCCCAACATAATAGATATGTTAACATTATAGAAGCACAATAAACCAAGGGATAGACATTTAATAACATTAAATACAAAAGTATAGTTTACATACGTAGTAAAAGTGAACTGGGATGTACTGAATAATACTGCATACTCTACCACCTATAAGGACTTTTCTACGGACTCAATTGACATAAGTAAAAATATGTATATATATTTAAATGAATAAATCATCAACAGTAAAACATCAAAAGACAATCTACACCTGTAAATCTTTTTGACATGGGGGTGAAAGCCAGTTTGGAGATGGGTTATATCACACCCATCTCCAAACAGCAGTGACAACATTTCTCAAATACAGACATAGTGGGGCAAAAAAGTATTTAGTCAGCCACTAATTGTGCAAGTTCTCCCACTTAAAAAGATGAGAGGCCTATAATTTTCATCCTAGGTATACCTCAACTATGAGAGACAAAATGAGGGAAAAAATCCAGAAAATCACATTGTCTGATTTTTAAATAATTTATTTGCAAATTATGGTGGAAAATAAGTTTTTGGTCACCTACAAACAAACAAGATTTCTGGCTCTCACAGACCTGTAACTTCTTCTTTAAGAGCCTCCTCTGTCCTCCACGTGTTAACTGTATTAATGGCACCTGTTTAAACTCGTTATCAGTATAAAAGACACCTGTCCACAACCTCAAACAGTCACACTCCAAACTCCACTATGGCCAAGACCAAAGAGCTGTCAAAGGACACCAGAAACAAAATTGTAGACCTGCACCAGGCTGGGAAGACTGAATCTGCAATAGGTAAGCAGCTTGGTTTGAAGAAATCAACTGTGGGAGCAATTATTAGAAAATGGAAGACATACAAGACCACTGATAATCTCCCTCGATCTGGGGCTCCACGCAAGATCTCACCTCGTGGGGTCAAAATGATCACAAGAACGGTGAGCAAAAATCCCAGAACCACATGGGGGGACCTAGTCAATGACCTGCAGAGAGCTGGGACCAAAGTAACAAAGGCTACCATCAGTAACACACTACGCCGCCAGGGACTCAAATCCTGCAGTGCCAGACGTGTCCCCCTGCTTAAGCCAGTACATGTCCAGGCCCGTCTGAAGTTTGCTAGAGAGCATTTAGATGATCCAGAAGAGGATTGGGAGAATGTCATATGGTCAGATGAAACCAAAATAGAACTTTTTGGTAAAAACTCAACTAGACGTGTTTGGAGGAGAAAGAATGCTGAGTTGCATCCAAAGAACACCATACCTACTGTGAAACATGGGGGTGGAAACATCATGCTTTGGGGCTGTTTTTCTGCAAAGGGACCAGGACGACTGATCCGTGTAAAGGAAAGAATGAATGGGGCCATGTATCGTGAGATTTTGAGTGACAACCTCCTTCCATCAGCAAGGGCATTGAAGATGAAACGTGGCTGGGTCTTTCAGCATGACAATGATCCCAAACACACCGCCCGGGC
>NW_011336013.1:6298-13460 GCF_000735185.1 Notothenia coriiceps
ACTTGTTTTTTTAGCCCTCTAAACTTTGAGACATGGACACCACACTAAATAAGGCAACCCTTGTCCTCAAATGAAAAGTCCCCCCGTACTACTCTCTCTCTTAGTCTCTCTAATAATAAGACCTCGACGTATGTTGGTCGAGACTGACCCCCTAGGTTCCGGCGAGGGTCCGGTCGCTTCTCTATATATAGGTAGACCAAGATCAGATGGAGACCACGAGCAAGCGCTCCGACCTTGCATTCTGTTGGAGGGATTCCCGCCCGCGGTCCACCGTAGATCTGATCCACCCGCGGCTTGTGGAGTTTGACCGGAGGACAAGCTGCGCTTCCTCCGCTCGCGAGTACTAGTAAGTCCGTCGCTGGTTTCCACTTGTTTTAGCCCTCTAAAACTTTTGCAGCACATAGCGTGACGCTACTAAAAAGGGAACTTTGTCCTCAATGAGGTCCCCGCGGTACTACTCTCGTCCTCCTTCAGTCGGTAGCTCCATCTAATGGTCACCTCGACGAATGTAAGGTAGTCGTCTCTATACTAGGTCGAACGTGATGCGTAAACAGGGTGCAAGATTCCACAAAGTAACGCCTTGAGGAGGCTCAGTTTTATCGTCTTCGCGAACTATTCACGACACCGGCTTCACACCCACTCGTGGTACGTTTGTGAATGATCGTTTCTCTACGTCTCTGTTCGTCCAGCTGTAGATCAATCCTTGTGTCTCCAAAAGTCTTCATGGTGACCGTTGCCTTAAGATGCCCTGCTGTGTTTTGGTGTTTTTGTGCAGCCTTGGTTAAACAGCTCAGATTATCGTAGCCTTTCCAATTCCATGCCCCCTTTTCGGTCCCAAAAAGCAAGCACTCCCAGCAGTAGAGCCTTTTGTGACTAACTGAGCCCGTAAGCCACGGGTATCTTTCCCAGTTGCTAGCCTGGAAATGGCGAACATAGCCTTTAGCAACTTGATTCAGCTCCAGATTTTCAGGCGTTGGGCGCCCTTTTTTTACAATGTCCGTCTTTTCAGTGAATTGTCGTCTTGAAATGGAACCGACAATAATTCCGCAACAACATCTTCTTCACCTGTTGCCATGTCAACGTTAAAACGAATAAAACAGAAAATGAATTGTTACGTCCCATCTATATCCTGTGTTTCGCACCTGTCAGAACTAACGGGCCTTCTAGCATACCCTGCACCGTGGGAAACTCCGAAAGAATACGCCCATTGGCTACAAATCAATATATGAATGGTTGATCAAACTGTCAATCAGAGTGTTCGCTCTCATTAATTTCAACGACCAGGGCCTTCTATCAAGGATACAGAATACCCACAGATGCAGAAACAGATCTGATTAGTTGCATTTATTTTCTAAAATGCGTAGTGCAAGGTCCGAGAAGGACAAACAAATCAACGTAACACTGTTTATTACAGATCAACAACACAGATACGATTCTCATTTATAAAATGTATTTACATTTTATTACATTTTATTAAATTGTATTTATATAATTAAATCGATAAATGTATTTTTTTTATCTGAGTTATCAGGGTATTCTCTGAATACCTTGAAGGCCCTGACAGTTTTCCACTGGTGGAATGTAATCCTTATTAATTTCCTACATCAAAAAGTAAATAGTTTAAATGCAATCAGTGGTTGCAGTTTGAATAATTTCACCATTACATTCTTCCTTTACTTGATCCAACCCTCCCAAACATCTTAAAGGTGCTAACAACTAGAAGGTATTTTGCTTGTATGAGTTGATTGAATGCCACTATTGTTGGCAGTTCACCGGTTATAACAACTCTCACTGTCACCTGTCAGCTGGAATAGTTTATATGTGTCAGCCAGAGAGAGAATAAGCTAGGATGTGTGGTGCAGCAGGGTGTGTTACGATACCTAACACAAGTTGAGAATGAGTCTCTGAAAAACATAGCTGCATCGTTTTCTACAAAGACAGGGTTTAGTTTAAACTAAAGCAATTGCATTCTTGTATTCAGGGTTTTATCACATTACTTGCTTGCCCATGGTGTATAATTTACTTTGGTCACAACGTTTTATTCAATACAGGTCAATATTAAAAATGAAGCTCAGTGAAATTTAAGCCGCACCGCCTTACTTTGATTTCAATTGATTGAGGATTGATTTATTGACATGTCTTTGATAAAAACATATAGAAATGTACTTAAAAAGAAAGCAGGATTGTTACAAACGGGTATATCTGTTTTTATAATTTATTTTCCCTTTTTTCACTATTTTCCCACAGAGAAAGAATATCAATATGGGCAATTATGGTATGATTAATTTAGTTTGAAGTGAGTCATATAGATATTGTTTTAGAGAACTAGGTGGCTGTTTAAAAAAAGATTTAATGGTTTTAATTGAGGAATCAATTTTGTGAATTGCCATTGAAAACTGCAGAGACATAACTCAAAGACCATAAGGATCCATTTAGCTAAATGACTGCATTGCATTTATTCTCGTAATGGGCAATGAGGGTGAAGGAAACACTGGATCATGACCAGAGGAATCCAGGTTAATCACTTTACTGAATGATTCACAGTGACTCAGTGGAGAAAAAACCCAAATTGTAAACGGTTCTCAATATTTCTCATGTCTCAGAGTAAGGAATCTGTAAAACAGTCTGTGGAAACTGTCTATCAGGTTGTACTACCCACCAAATACATTACCATTGAGCAAAAATAATGTGCTTTTAGTAAGAGATTTTGATGTTGGTTAATTCATAAAGGTTTAAAATATTTTCGGCCAGGTGGATGACTAGACTGATGGTTACATTTTCTTTAAGACTCATTAGACTTTGATTAAACAACCAAGGTCTCCATTTCAGTTTCATACGTTTTGTGATTGAAGTTGTGACTCACCATTCATCACAACATTTAAATATACAAGCCATGTTTTAATGTTTCTTTATGTGGGCTGTTGTCCAATGTGAAGCAAGTGGCTTATATTCAGTTTACACATTGGACAATTACCTAATTTAACTGATGGCGTTGCATTTCTCTCTGTAGCCCATTGACCGTTTTTTACTATGAACCTATAAATATCACTTTAAACCCACTGATAGTCATTTAATTTAAAATAACTGTCAATATATGACTGAGGTTTTTGAATTAGTGACTATATCTGATGTGGGACACATAAAACGGCAAACCACATTGAGATATTCTCTACCAGACCACCCAACTTCTTTTTATGCGCTTTGATCTGAAACTCAGCTGATAAATAAATCAAGATGAAGAGTAATATCTGCGAATCTGAGATGTGTGAATGTGTGTCTTTGGGCATGTGTTTGTGTGTACTGTAGCTCTAGTTAGTGAGAGGAGAGTACCACTGCTTGGTGTTTGATCTTGGTCTCTTATCTTTCTCTTCTTGTCTGCATATCAAAGCCTTCAACTATATTTCCTTTTATCTGCCATTCATCTGAATATTACAGGGGATTGCATTAGGTTTTGTGAACACTTAGGTACATATTATTAGTTAAAATTACTTCCATAAATGTTTAAACATGTTTCTGTATTATCCCAAAAAGTCCAGATAAACACATACTGTATTAAATCACCAGATGCTATGGATCAGCCTCTGAGTAGAGGATTTCCAGTTCTCTTTGAACTTTGAATGTACCTTTTTTTTTAATGTTTTGTTCAGTTTATTTGCTATGTCTAACTGTTGATGTTTCCTTACATATTTATTTGTATTCTTTATTCTTGTTTCTCATATGGTCTATTTGATGAGACACATGATTACTTTAAGTGATGAATAAAAAGGTTAAAAAAAGTCAAAACAACTTGGCTTTACACATAATTTACTCTCTCATTGTTCATGTTTTCCAGCTGTCATGTTCGGTCAAGTATGAATGCTCTCATTGATCCCCTTCAATGCAAAACTACAGGGAGTTGTTTTAGCAGAAAGCAAAAAATTGTGCATTGTTGAAATTATTGGCAAGTCAAAACTAAGCAAGGTCGTTTCAGGCCAAAAATAACATTATTGAATTCAAGTTTCGAAAGCAAAACACATTTTATGTCCTCAGACTGATAGAGCTCTGACCTTACAAGTTTGACAGAGCCCATGTGTTGCACATGCGCATATTCTCCAACACAACAATTAGGACCAACACTACAAATTGTATTGATAAACAAGCTGACCTTATACACTGCTGACAAAATGGTGCAATATTTGCTATTAACAGACACTGAGTCTACGGTGGTGCAATATTCGCGTGGCAGGGAGAACACTACACATCATCTTTTTGTCTCTTACAACAATTTTGGCAATACAAAAATCCTCTTGAAAATCAGCCCAAACACAGAACTTTTGATAAAACCAGGCTTTCATGTCATTACTGGAGGCAGTTACAATGATGAGTTGAGAGTAAAACGTAGATGTCACTCAAGTAGGTACCACTTTACTCAAAATGTGTTTGTTTTTTCTGTCTCTCAATTACATTTCTCACTGACATGAAGCAGAACAAATAAATACAAATAAGTGTCTCCCAGTTCTAACAAAAGAAAACAATGTCCTCTCTGCAATATATAAAAAAAGGCAATTATGATGAATTATTGGTCACAACTAAAATCCCTTTATACAACCATCAGTATTTAAGTGGGGTGTCGTGGGTCTATAAATGAAGCATCAATGCGAGGTAATGGATCAGTGTCGGGTGGACTTATAGTGACATCATGTCGGCTCTCTGACAATTAAACAGTGAGTGGCTCTGCTGTTCAATGCTTGTTCAAAGAAGGAAGCTGATTTAACCTTACATTAAATTAATGGGTGTTGGCACATGGATTCCTAATATTAGAGCTCGGCAGAAAGATGGCTGCACACTTGACAGTACACCGTTTTTATTTAACATGTATTTAAAGTATGTCTTGCTGCTATAGTCAACTTCCTAAAATGTAGCATCTGTTGACTTTTCTGTTTAATTTAAAGTCCAATATATACATATACTGTATGTAAACACCATGATCTCGGACAGTACATGTCATTCATGAGGGCACAGGACTTACAGTATAATGCTTACTTGTCATGATCATTTTAGATAATTTCTCATTCAGAGCTATTTGCTGAAGTCTCTGTCTTTCCTAAAATTGCTGACTTTTTTTTGGTATCATCTTTTGAAAGAAAAAGTATTTTCTCAAAAGACAGATAAAACATAATAACATTTTTAAATCATTTTGTGTTGCAACACCTCTAACCTTTGAGAGGTTATAGTTAAGGTGGATTGTACTGCGTTTAATCAGCTGTTCAAGTCCTTTTTATATAGTTGAAATCTGCTGTTGCAAAAAGCTGTTTTTACGGTCATAGTGCACATACACGTTTTAATGAGTCATCTGGTGGGCGGGGCTTAGCGGAGTCAGCAGAGAAAGAGGCGGAAGGTTTTTGCATTGGAACGATGCCTACTGCAACTTTACTATACATCTTTGGATGCTTGACTGGAAGAGTACATTAAGAGAAAGCTCCAGTCCTCTCCTCCTTGTCAAACCTGACATTCAGGAAAATCGAGGAAGCCCAGACATTTAGACTTCTGTGACAGTAATGGCCTTTTTCTTGTCTTCCCAGCTGACACTACATCAGTTCAGACTGTGCAGCTTCATGGTCCTCTTCATCAGAAAAGAAGAAAAGCTTCTTCACATTGCTGAACTAGAGGAAGTTCATTAAAATAGCCGACAGTGTGACAGCACTGCCATTACTCTGAGAGTCAATCATAATCCATTTATCCTCTCATCCCTCTATTTTATTGGTTAAGTCCTCTATACTGGGAGAAAATCTGTTCTGTTCTACTGAGCGGAATAAATTATACAAAAAAGAGCCTGAATTGATCCTTCCTCTCTGTTCAGACAGAAGTGTGTAACATGCAAACAGAGCTTAGGTGATTTGATGGAGATTGAACTTTATTGTCATTACATAGTGCAGGTACTAGTAATGAAACGGTTTCTCTACATTTGACCCATCCTAGTGTTAGGAGCAGTGGGCTGCCATTATGTACGGCGCCCGGGGAGCAGTGTAGGGAACGGTGCCTTGCTCAGGGACACCTCGGTAGCACCTGGTCTTTCAGGGTGACCTTCCAGTTGCCAAGCCAAGTCCCTATGGACTTCGCCACCACCAGATACTAATTACAGATACATTAGTGATAAATCAGTTGGCTGTTAAATCAGATTATGAAGTACTAACATGTTTATCTTTCTTCTTGATAGTAGCTCTGATTTCTTTACATGCAGCTTGAGATTGAAATAACTTCTACAGGCAAAGAGCATAATGCAAAGTGAAGCCTACTGTTAGATTTTCTGTCAAATGTTACATGTACCATTCTCATGTCGCTCTGGTTGTTCACCCTTGTGTAAACATGTATAATGAAACTGATACAGTAATAAAGATGACTTAAAGGTCCCATGTCTTGCTTTTCCGGTTATTACCCGTCCCCTTGTGTGTTATGAAGGTTTTTAATGCATGTTTCTGTTTGTTTTAGTCAAGATTATGCTAAAATATACTTTCCCCAACTATGTTTAAGTTCCCTATGAAGAGCCAACCTTCAATTTTGAATATTCCCATAAATTCCCGTTTATTCCGGTTAATTCCGGTTAATTCCCGTGGGAAGTTTCCATCTTTGAAAATTCCTGGAATTTTGCAACCCTACTAGCGGTATTTACTTGCGGTACCAAGGTGGGCCGGCGGTACCGAAGTGGGCCGGTCGAGAGTCCCGGGCTGATTTATAGTTCCAGTCCGCCCCTGCCAGAGGCCACACCCTCTGCCAGCCTTTCACGAAAACAAAGCTTCCCAAACCTTTCAGCGATTCATGCCGGATATGTACAGCGTAGGGCAGAGTCCTGCACGGGTCTGATTTTCAAGACCCGCTCCCGCCCCGCACCCGCGACGTGCAATACCGAACCCGCCCCGCTACCTGCACATATTGCCAATTAGTTCCGCAACCCGACCCGCCGGCACAAGATCCACAACCCGACCCAAACCCGCATATATATGAGCAGTGAAAACGTGCAATTATTAACACACGCAGTTGCATATTTGGCTCAAAAAGCGTGGGATGTTGGTTATTTTCTCCATCTAGGAGGACACCAAAAGCCTCCCAGACGTTGGATTTCGCTCTTGAGGAAGAGTTATTGAAAATGCTGTATTCTCCGCTAGAGAGCTTCACCATAGCCATT
>NW_011336013.1:13505-20872 GCF_000735185.1 Notothenia coriiceps
CCATGTCAAAAAACCACACACGCCCCCACAGTTTAGTTCCTTAAACTGTTGAAATATAAGACTTGAAAAATACGCACACTACGAAAGCTACAAATCCCAGAGTCCCAGTCCCGCATGCTGGCTCTCACGGAACAGACTAATCTTGTGTGTATGTACAGTTTCAAGATGCCCAGACTTGAGTCGATTTTCACCTCTTTTAATACATTTTCCACGTCATTCTCAAAGAAAAGAATTGAAAATGTTCCAACGTGACGGCCATCTTGGTGTGTGGAGCGGGACGGGAGATGTAGTCTTTAGAGCGGATTTCAACACAACAAAAGTGGTTACTGTCACAGTTTTTCCCAACATTTTTATTTTTCTGACTTTAAAAAAATTATCTTTTAAATTGACAAACATCATATGTGTAATTTTTGTGCACACAATTCAAACGGGATCGAAAGTAATTTTCCTCTCGCCAATGACTTCAATACTTTATCCGAAATAAGGTCCATGGAGGTCCCCCCCGGAAAGGGAGGGACTTCGCCTCTCCATATGGACGAGATCAGGAATAATTTTAAATATGGCCTATGATCAAGTATAAACGCCTTCAGCTTAATAACACCTCCAAGTAATCAAATGACTGTTTATACAATTCCAATCAAGACATTATCTGTCACTTTATTGTACATACATATTTCTTTTTACCGTGAAACTCCCTATAGTTTTCTTGTTAACAGTCCCAAATATATGAATGTGATGCCTTTATTGGTTCTGTAGCAGAAACTGGAGTGGCAAACATCTGTGGAGTTTTAATGTAGCACTTAATGCCCACTCTATGTATCTTGCTTTAATTGGAATTAGTTTACATTTCTATGTAGCTGGGAGCTGATATTTCATCATTAAACCTGACCTGTGGAATACAAGAAGACAATGTGTGTGTTTGTTATTAACGAGATTATTTTAATGAACTTTATACCACCAAAAGACACACTTGTCCTTTCAGCAGATACCCATGTTCCTAAAAGTCAAAGTCTGGTGTTTTTAATCTCTGTTTGAAGTTGTTTATGGTGGAGAAAAATAAGATATTTTCACATCTACAGGAATTAGAAAAAGTACTAAAATAATATAAACATTAAACATTTTGAAATAACTTTGGTTGTGGGTTTCTGCCAAATGGCTATTTTCTCGATCTACATGTGAGTTTTTTTTGTTTAATCTGATTCTGTGCAAAAACTTTAATAATCCACCAAAATAAATGTTGTTTGCTAATCTTTGACATATCCAAGACGTGATAAATGAAAAAGCCGACCCCCCCCAGACATTTATTATGTGGAAAATAACAGCCTTTTTGTGCATGTTTTTCATAGAAAATGCGAATTCCATGTTTTCAAACTGGCAGTTAAAGGGGTTAAAATCCTGAAAATAATGTAATATTTTGGTATTTTTGAATCTGGAACCTGAAGTCGGCATTTTGAAAGAGTTTGCCAAAAAGTTTTAAAAAATATTAATGTTATCATTTTACAGCAGTTTTTGGAAGTGGACATTTTTGTCCCCGAATGACTAATGTGTGGGAGTTTTTTGTTTAATCTGATTTTGTGAAAAAACTAAATAATGCAAAACAATCCATTTTGTTACTAATCTTTGACTATCCGAAAACTGTTATCAAAAGAAAGAGGCAGTCCCCAGATATGTATTTTATGGAAAATAAACTAATTTTTCTCTCTTTTTCATCATGAAAAACACACGCGGTTGTCATGTATCCAAAGATGGCATTTAAGAGGGTTTAAAAATCGCTGAAAATGACTCAATATTTGGTAATTTTTGATTAGGCTGAAGTTGCCTTAAAATTTGATCGCACAACAATGTGAAAAAACGCTTTTAATATAATGTTTTTATCAAAGTATTTTCGCAGGTCCAGACATTTTTGTCCGAATGACTAATTTGCGTTAGTCCAATCGAGTGACCACCGGGGGGTTAAAAGCTTTCTTTCTGCTTTCTCAACCTGTGTGATAAAAATAGGCAGAGTTTACGAGGGGCACCTGAAGGCACCATGCAGCCCCGATGACGCAGCACGTCGCCGCTAAGGGGGCGTGATGACATCACGCGTGGTTGAAGTGTTGTGAAGGTGAAGAGAACAGATGGGAGATGTCAGAGGACTTTTTGTGTTGGGAGGAGGCTGCTTTTAAAGGGTCTAACGGGGGTAGAACTCCCAGAACAGCTTCTCAGACGAAAAACGGTTCAAGTTATTGAATTTAAAACTCAGAACAATCAATTAGGCGAAGCTCGTGCCACCTGTTGGAGCTGCACGCGGAGAAAATACGTCGATTGCGTTTTGTTTCTGGAGCGAATTAGCCAATTTTTAAAGTAAAGTAAAACCTTTTTTAATCCATCAAAATGTTACATCTTTTAGGAGTTGTATTTTTCTGTATTTTTGCAGCTTCTTAGTGAGTTGGCTCATTTATAAGTGGCTTTTTCTGCTTTAACTTTAACATTTTTGCTTGATATGTGCATTACGTTTTTGGTGTTTTGACATGTTTAGCCTGTGACATAAAACTAAGAAATATTACTATTTAATTGATAAAAGTTGTCTGGTTCTTCAAAAAAGGTGCACAATATGTGTCTTACCTACGAAATACGTCTTAATTAATCAATCAAAACCTTAAATTGAGCCTAAATTAATAAAAAACGAATCATATTTGACTTTTATCATCAAATATCTTATTTAATGTAGTCAACAGGTGTCTCCAACTAATGTTAGATTTCATTATCAATTTATCTTCCAACTATTTTATCGATAAATAATTGTTTTGTGTATTAAAAGTCAGGAAATAGTTAAAGTTGATATGTTTCAATTGCTTATTATGTCCAAATAACAGTAAAAACCTGAAGATACCACCTTTTATTTTCCTTTTCCAACAAGAAAGAAGTACATATTCATGTTTGAGAAGCGAAAACAAAGCTTGAATTAAATTATTTATCATTATAGTTTAACTTTTCTGACATTCAACCAATCATTTCACTTATCATTTTGTTTATTTGTCTCTGTATCACGAAATTTTTCTGGCAGTCAGAGCTCCTGCTGTACTGCTAACGTTCCTGGGGGAAGTCGTATATTAGTAAAGCATTCGTATACATTAAATTATAATATAATAATAAATATATTGTGGGTATATAAATGCAGATTGTCAGGGTGACCGATGTTGATGGAGTCCTCTGAACGCGAGGAATGGACGCCGTGGACTACAGAGACGACCTGAGAGTTTCTGCAGGGAGGATGAGGTGGTGGAGGGAGGTGGAGATGTGGGATGAAGAGGAGGAGGAAGAGCTGGTGGAGGTGCTTCTCCGAGGAAAAGCACCCTGGGGCTTCACCCTGAGAGGAGGCACGGAGCACAGGGAGCCTCTGGTCATCACAAAGGTAAGAAATGGTCATGGCTCTTGGCACAGGCATGGTAAAATGTCCAACAATATGCAGCCCTGTGTTAGTACAGTTATTTAAAGCATCCTTTCATCACTGTCAGAGGGGCTGAATATCCAAGGATGATGAGTTCGCTGTAGTATATGGCAAAGAGAAGCATGTAACCCTCGAATGATGGAAGGTAAAACCAGATGAACTAATAAAACATGGTAACAAGGTGCTAATTGATGCCAAACACAGTTTTACAGACGGAAAAGGTCCCGAAATGCAAAAAAAAACAATTTACCGAATAGTTTTCTACATATAATCAGTAAGATGGTCTCAAAATACCTCGAGTACAAGTAGGGATGTCCCGATCACCTTTTTTTGCTCCCGATCCAATTCCGATCATTTGATTTTGACAATCTGCCGATACCGATTTTTCCCGATCCGATCTTTATGCAATGCATTAAGAAAGAAAAAAAGGTAACAGATAACAGCTGGTCATCCAACGCGATGAATTCAGCTATCTTGGCTGTTATTTTTTTGGCCTTTTCACTGTTCTGGGGCAGTTTCTCTTTCCTTTTAAAAGTCTCCGCCTTGCAAACATTGCATCTGGCTGTTACACTGCCTTCACTTTCAATGTTATAATACTTCCAAACTCCTGACGTTTTCTCTGTCCCGATTCCCGAGTCACCAGCTGAACGTAGCCTCTCGTTAGCTTACTGCTACAATTAGACACTGCTGCCCACTCTGTTGCCAGATTTGAGAGAAATAAGCAGGTCTATGAAAACAAGCCCCAAAGAAGCAACACATACATGATGTTGTGTCATTTGAAACCAAAACTAAGGCCTCAGGATGACTTTAAGACGTGAACATGGTCCATTGTTTTGAAACATTAAATAAAATAATAGAATATTTTTATTAAAAAAAAAAAATAATAAATAATATAATTCCCGATGCCCGATTGTTTTTTTCTCCCGATTCAGATCTTTTGTAAAATCACGTGATCGGCTCCGATCCCCGATTCACGTTGATCGAATCGGGACATCTCTATAAGTACAAGTATTAATGTGAAGGTAGCGTGTGTTTTACTGTTATATAAGATTGTATGGATGCTGTTATTTGTTAAGTCTTAACCGCTGTGGATGTAATATAACAGCTACTGTTGGGAGTTTCAATCCTGACAAGACAAATTAGAACCAGAGAGACAGGAGATAAGAGACAATCAAGAAGAGAAATACTGACACTAGAGAGAAAATGCATCGTCAGAAAAGCAATATTTCATCCTGCATAGTCTCCTTTCAACTCCACCAAACTGATGTGGCGGGGGGGGAGTTTTTTTTTTTTTTACACTTCCAGGGTGACAATGTGTCTTCCCCAAATGAATCTTTTTAGGAGTTTGTATTTTCCCTTCTTAGTGAGTCAAAGTGGCTTTTTTCTGCTTAACTTTACATCTCGCTTGATAGGTGCATGTTTAGCCTGTGACCTAAACTAAGAAATATTACGAATTTTAGATTGATAAAAGTGTTTGCAAAAAAAGGGTGCAAAATGTGTGTTTTAAACTTAATAAAGATATCTCATTAATCAAATTGAGCCCCAATGTATCAAAAACTAATCAAATGTGATTTTCTAATCAAATCAAGATATCTTATTTTATGTGGTCGACAGGCTCTCCCAAACGTTTTGCTTGGTTTTCATTTTCAAATTTATCTTACCAATATTTTTCCTTGAATAAAAATTGTTTTGTTGTTATTAAAAGGTCAGGAAATAGGTTAAAGTTGACATTGTTTCAATTGCTATTATCTACCAAATAAGAGCAAAACCTAAAGAATATCACCTTTTATTTTCATTTTCAACCAAAGAAAGCAAGCAAATACATTTTTGAGAAGAGAAAACCAAGCTGTTCACCTGTGTGTGCAGTTTCACACGGAGCAGTGCAACCGGGTCCTCAGGTTCTCAGGTCACAGGGTGCAGGACTTAATATTTAATCAGAGCACTTCAGGTTGCCGGCCACTCACATGAAGGATGAAATCATCCTGAGTGAAACTTCCCCTTAGAATGATGGCAGAGGAAGTCAATGCAGAAAAGTGTTTTGATGCACCTCACCTTTCCAGAAACCCCTTTTTTTTAATGACAGGTTTTAATGAGACACAACATGGCACCCTCAATGTTAGCAGCTTATGCTATTATGAACAATGCTAAATGCTGCTAATAACCAAAGCAAACATATTTTGTAATGATTCTTAACATTTTGCAAGTACTTCTATGTATTGTTATGTAGGAAGAATATCAAGGCATGAAGAAAGAGAGAGAACTTAGTTGTAAAACAGTACTTGAAAAATATAAAAAAATTGTACAAATATTTTTACACCAAGAACACTTGATTAAAGTGCCTGTTACCTTTAAGAACCACTTTTTAAGGCTGGTGTGTGTGGTGTGTTGTGTGTGTGTGTGTGTGTGGTGTGTGTGTGTGTGGTGTGTGTGTGTGTTGTGTGGTGGTGTGTGGTGTGTGTGTGTGTGTGTGTGTGTGTGTTGTGTGTGTGTGTGGTGTGTGTGTGGTGTGTGTGTGTGTTTCAGGTGGAAGGGGGCAGCGGCAGGCAGCGGGCGGTGTGTTTGGCAGGTCGGAGATGAGATGGTGAGCGTGAAACGCAGTGGTCTCTCACGGGTCCCGTCAGGAGGCCCATCATGTCTTGGTGGAAAGAGCTTCCCCATTAAGACCCTCAGTCTGGGGCGTCCGAAGGTAAGCGGAAACAGAAGATATCTCAGCTCCTGTTAACAATGCAAACACTTTGATTTAACAAACCTTCCGTTTTTCATTTCAAAAAGAGGGGCCGAAGAGTGTTTTTTGTGTCAGTAATTATGCATTAGGTGAGAACTCTCCCTGGTCGCCCGGCTTGAGCTTTGAAACCCACAACATATATAAGAGACACCTCCAGATGGAAGTAGTCATCACATACCAGAGCCATCAACTAGTTCCTCGAACAGTGTCCTTCACATGCTGAATAATCCCCAAGAAGAGGGAGTTCTCCAGTCACAAGATGGGATAGAAGCAGTATTCAAGTGTTTACTTCAGATTAGGCTTCCTACGTCAGAAATGATCATAGCTTGTCCATGATTCTGGCTTTTTCTCAAAATTCCTGACTTTTTCTAAAAAAATGTCAAAATTAATGTAATTTTTCCTAAAAGAATCTCCAAAATCTGGAACCCCCTTTTCTCAAAAAATCCCTGAACTTTTTTTCTCGAAACTCAAAAATTCTGTTTTTTGCTAAAAAAATCTCAAATTATGTTAATTTTTCTAAAGAATCTCAAAATTTGGGACTTTTTCTCACCAAAATTCGGACTTTCTCAAAGATCTCAAAAAGTTCTGACTTTTTCTCAATAATCTCAAAATCCTGACTTTTTCTAAAAAAATCTCAAAAATTCTGCTCTTTTTTCTAAAAAAATCTTCCAAAATTCTTGCTTTTTCTAAAAAAAATCTCAAAAATTCTGGACTTTTTTCTAAAAAAAAATCTCAAAAATTCTGGCTTTTTCTCAAAAAATTCTAAAATTCTGACTTTTTCTCCCAAAATCTCAAAAAATTCTGGCTTTTTCTAAAAAATCTCAAAATTCTGACTCTTTCTCAAAATCTGACTTTTCTGGAATACTTTAAAAATGTTAACATCTCCCTGGTTCCCCGGCTTGAGCTTCAACCCTCAGGAAATCCCATGTATCTGTGATCCCTCTCCAAGAAATGGAGAAGTAGTCATCACATCCAGAGCGCATCAGCTAGTTCCTGACAGCTGTCTCAAAATGCTGATATCTCAAGAGAAGGGAGTTATACGTTTTGTTAATACGGTTACTGCCGCTTTAAACAGAAGCCACTTTGCCCGTAAATTACATGTCCCACAATGCATCTTGTTTTGTGACATGCACAACTGAAGAGCTTGCATTTTCGCCCTGGGAACTTCTGCTTTCAGACCGTAGTTCATTATGAAGTTTATTACCTATCTGT
>NW_011336013.1:20917-21999 GCF_000735185.1 Notothenia coriiceps
CTGCTAAGTTGGGATCGCGGAGAAATGCTCTCCGCAGACCCATGCTCACAGCGTTATAAACCTTTTTCTTACTCAATATCAAGCCACACTTATTGTTTTTACTTCGGCTGTGAGTGTTTGTGTGTGCTCAGGATGAGTTTTGCTTGTTCTCGCTGTATCGCAGCAACGAGCCTCGCAACGTCTCAACCAATCAGAGCACACTGGGCTCACAGGGAGGGGAGGGGGGGGGCAGGAGCTCCAACAAGCCGTTTAGGACAGAGAGTGAATACCGGTGAATACACATACTTTACAGAGATACTGTATGAGAAACCGATGTGAGTTTGGAAAATTGCACAGTGTAAATCTATTTTAGTATATTTCAACAATGGAATTATGATCAGTAGAAATGGCCATGACATGGGCCCTTTAATAATGCTTTACTTAATAATGTGGAAGCAAAACTACCACTGCTACTCTATGGCTTTACAAATCTTTATTGAGTCTTTTCACCTCAAGTCAGCCTCTCATGCTGCCATGCCAGGCGAAGTTGGCAGACACACTGTGTCAGCCTGGCAGAGCTCATCTAATGACGCAGACACTCTGCTAATTTCACAGATATCTAATTTGCAGATATTGCTACCATATGTTGCAATTCAGCTTCTCTCACTGTTGAAACTTTGAAACTAAAAAATATGAGCTGCCAAAACACACACTTTAATAACTATTATCACTATCATCTAAATAAAAACACCATTACATACATTGCCTTATAGATACTTTAGCTTATACAGCTATCTGGTATACTTTATTTTCTACATCTGATTCTATAGCTATTGTAGTAATGAGTTGTGCAAATGTATATAAAAGTATGTTTACATGATGTTTATGTGGTTAGTGACATGAATGAACCATAAAGTCAAACCTGTCGTCACTCCAAACGCTGCTCTAATGTGTTACCATCTGTGTGTATATTGGGAAAGGGATGTCCCGATCACCTTTTTTTGCTCCCGATCCGATTCCGATCATTTGATTTTGACAATCTGCCGATACCGATTTTTCCCGATCCGATCTTTATGCAATGGATTAAGACAAAAGAAGGTAAC
>NW_011336013.1:22039-27942 GCF_000735185.1 Notothenia coriiceps
CTCCATCGATCAAGCTGGCTGAAACTTTCTCTCCCTCTTCTTCTCATGCTACCTGTCACTCTCCTTTAACTCCTCCGGTGACTTTCTTTTATTTGAGGATAGTTTTTTTTGCCCGGCGCTCACGGGCAAACGGGAGCCTGCTCGCGCTGGCTCCGCAGCAAACAGCTGCTGCGGGGTATTTAAATAGTGCTTCCGAGCCAGCGGGCCATTTATAATGTCGAGCCCTGCTCTCTGTCACTGTGCATGTGTGTAATGTTTGTGTGCAAGTTAGACGGGGCCTGCGTGTGTGCCTGCGTGTGTGACTGTGTCTATGAGGGAGAAAGGAAAGCTCATTTTGGCCGCGGCGGGAAATTGATTTGACAACATAATACTCGATGTTCACGATGTGGTCATTTACGACATCGCATGGAGTGCAATCCACGATGTATCGTGTAAACTCGATATATCGCCCAGCCCTAACATGAACCATAAAGTCAAACCTGTCGTCACTCCAAACGCTGCTCTAATGTGTTACCATCTGTGTGTATATTGGGAAAGGGATGTCCCGATCACCTTTTTTTGCTTCCGATCATTTGATTTTGACAATCTGCCGATACCGATTTTTCCCGATCCGATCTTTATGCAATGCATTAAGACAAAAGAAGGTAACAGATAACAGCTGGTCATCCAACGCGATGAATTCAGCTATCTTGGCTGTTATTTTTGTTGGCCTTTTCACTGTTCTGGGGCAGTTTCTCTTTCCTGAAAGTGTCGGTTGTTTCAGTGCCGTTACCTGAGTGGCCACTGTGTACTCGTCGTGTTGTTGTTTGTGTTTGTTTCTCAGGTGGCGTGTTAGATTGGTCGTGTTGAACGTAGCTCTGTTCTTTCCACCACGCGGAACCTCCGCCTTGAAAACATTGCATCTGGCTGTTACACTGCCTTCACTTTCAATTTTATAATACTTCCAAACTCCTGACATTTTCTCTGTCCCGACTCCCGAGTCACCAGCTGAGCGTAGCCTCTCGTTAGCTTACTGCTACTATTAGACACTGCGCCCCGCCCACTCTGTTGCCAGATTTGAGAGAAATAAGCAACCAAGCCCAAAAGAAGCAACACATGATGTTGTGTAATTCAAAACCAAAATGAAGGCCTCAGGATGACTTTAAGACGTGAAAATGGTCATTTTTGTTTTGTAACATTAAATAATAATTTAAAAATATTTTATAAAAAAATATATATATCCCAATCCTCGATTTTTTTTTCTTCCGATCTTTTGAAAATCACGTGATCGGCTCCGATACCCGATCACGGGATCGGATCGGGACATCTCTAATTGTGGAATGTTTATCTATGTTGTCTGTGGAAATAGTTTTGAGTCTGTATTAGATATATTTCTGTGCTATTCTTCAGAAATGAAATGTTGGATTAATGCAAAATGAGGGACTGAAATGATTACAAGTATTTACAAATGTCACGGATGCCAGGATGTAATATTTCTATGGTATTGCTGATACACTGCTGATGCTTTTGGGAACACTTGATGAAGATTACCAGATGGCTGATCGTCAATTTATGACTTTTTCCTCATGAATCTGAAATTAAAGTAATGAAATCGGCCTGAGTTGATCATATTACTTTTTGTGAAGGCCTATATTTATCTGTAAAGACGGCAAAAGTGATGCACAGCTGTATTTTTTCCACAATTTTGGGTTTCTCTCTCTCAGAATCTCTTGTATGCTGATGTGTGCTTTGCAGCCAGCCACCACTCAGCATTATAATTAGTTAATATGACCAGAGACTATTAATCCCCGCTCTTTAACATCACAGCCCTTCCGGAGCTTCTGTACATAATGCAGACCTCTCTAGTGTCAAAGAAGCTTTGTGGCAGAGCAGCTGTATATTAATAACTCACAAAGGGGAAATAGTTACACCAATTTACCCAAGCAGGATCATGTCTTCATTTAAATTTTTAAGTCAAAGAGAGCTATTGTTCTTTTTGTGGATTATACTAGGAAATAGATTAAGCGTGTATTATTGTCCCCTTTAATTAACTATCCTCACAAGAAAGAGTTTATGAGATTAAAGTGCTGGGGGCTGTTGGAGATTTGGAGGATGTTTAAAACCAACCTCGTCTCCGCGTGTCGTTTGGTAAGCTGGGTAAATTCGTAAAAAGGAAGGGATTAAGAAACACCAGAATACAAGTTAAACAATAATCTTGTTTTAATTATACAAAGTAACAATACAAATACAAAGGAATCACGAAGCACTCTGCAGAGTACTCCGGGCTCAGGTTCTACCACGTGTGAGACAGGTCTCAGGAACGGCCGGTCAAAAACAAGAGCGCCAACCAAAGGAAAACACAGGCTTTCATACTAAAACACAGGAGGAGGTGTGTGCGTGCTTTCCCCCAGAGGTCATCTTATTGGGAGAGACCANACGCACCCTCTTCTTTTATGAGGGAAACATTCCAGAGTCTTGGAGCTATCCCCAAATTAGGATGTCCCCTGCTCCCATCCTTCTCTAAACACAAAGACTTCACCTCAATATATTGGGGAGGGAAAATATACTTTGTCCCTTCAAATTTAAAACACATGAATATATATAAGGTGACATTAAAATGAATATACCAGATTTAACTTTCCTGCCATAACACGTTACTTTAATACTTCAAATAATTCAAATAATCCTTCAGGGCTCAGTTTGGTTTGGTTTATAAGTCTCATTATTTAATCTCTTTGTTTTTGTTGCCCATTACTGTGTTTCTCTGTTTAATGTCAGAGTTGTAGGTCTTTAAACTTTCCTGATTAATTTCAATTTACAACGATATAATGTATGAAAACTTAAAACAAAGAAACACATTGAAATCTTTTGATAAAAAAAAAAAAACATTTAACTAAAACATCTAATAGAGTGTATACCTCAGGTTAGCATACTGAAATGATTACTGGTTGAACAGCAGCTAGGGTTTAATATGAATTGACATTTTGTATTTATTAAAAGGTTTTGCACTTCGATTTTTTCTTTCCAGCAATGATAAGTATTTTAAGCAACAATCTACATTTCAGACATATGATCTTTTTTAAATTCCTCTCTTACTTCTGGCATTAACTATCCTGATGGAATTTCGATCCACGGAACGCTTTTTTTCTTGCCTCTCCTACCGCTTAGATCTAAAGTCCTCCATTACTGATATCAGTGTTGCAAATCTCCAGTCAGGTGGGATCATGGCTCATCTTTTATCCCAGGGCTTGCTGCTTTCAGGCGATTGGGACAAATGTATTTCAGTGAAAATAATCCTCATTTCTGTCATTTTCTCGGTTTAAATAAAGATGAAATTCTAATTTAAAAATACATTTTAGCATCAACTTGTTGTGTCTCGGCAGATCTGTTAGTATTATTTCGCTGTGAGTCTTTATTGTCAAATTCCGTGTCTGCCATTTCCTGTTTTACTTTGTCATTTCCCTTCTCATTTCAGGTAGTTCGACTCCTACCTTGCCTGTTTGCCCACTGACCTGATTATCTGCCCCACCCTTATTGTTTGCACCTGTGGAGTCCTTTGTTTTTATATATTCTGTGTGTTCCCTGTGCTCAGTGCCAGATCGTTTTGAACCCTGTGAATGGCTTACCTTGTTTAACACCTCTCCTTGTGTAACACCTCACCTTGTTTAACACCTCAGTAAAAACCTTTTTATTGAATCATCTTTTGTCTGGAGTTGTGCATTTGGGTCCTATCAGTTTTGTGTGCCCCAGTCGTAACACAACTGTGACAAAATGCTGAACAACAGGCTATGCTGCTTTCTTATGAACAGATGTCAAAACGAAAAATTTGTATCCAGTATAATTGAAACAATCTGTAAAAGTGCCATGGTGAAAATGTTATTAGGGTTTTAAATAGTTTTTGATTATCTGAGGCATGATACAGTGATTATTGACTAACACCAATCTTTGTTTTGTGCAGTGTGATCTCTCTCATTGCAGATACGTTTAATTAACTTTGATTTTCATCTTTAGTTAATTCACACGAAGCAGTGAGGTTTTCCCTGTTTCCCCCCAAACTTTCACAAACAGTTCGAAAAGAAGCAGAGGTAAAAGAAAAAAAGCAATTGTTGTTGCTTTGAATTGTACTTTTGTGTTGCTGGAGACTATGGGTCAGGTCAGTTCAGTTTTAAAGATCACTAACTTACACAGCTACCGGAAGAGTTTGTTTGTGACTGTTAGGGAAAGCACCAAAGTGTTTGAAACTTGTATTACTTTCTGAAACTCAAATCCTATAATATATGAACTTTGTAGTGTCGTAAAGAATATAAATAAAGAATTTGAGATAAGGGAACACATTGATCAGCTCAAAGTGACTTTAGTCAGAACCAAGAGGACATACTGCTGCGGCTGCAACAGACTGAACATGCTTAAAATCATTTATGGAAGATGGTATGATATTTTAACTGCATTGGACATGTTTTCTTTGGATGCTAAATGATGCACAGTCAGAGGTGAAACTAATACTTTCTTTCAGTAAAGACCTTGTTGAGAATAGTGAGGTAGCCAAGAGTAACAACCTGTCCCAAAGGAAAGATACAGAAGTTGAGAGGGTAAAAAAGATGAAGGTTTGAAATGATAACTTGGCACTGAGGATGTGACTCTGTAGCATGAGAGAGAGACTGTCTGGGAGTTATGTTACATCTCTCTGACTGAGAGACAAAGGCTTATTGGATAAGCTCTGGGATCCTGCCTACAGTATAAGGACATCATAACTCTTCATAGGTTTTTAGAGGAACAATGATTTACTGAGTGGCATCAACTCACAGATTTGAAAACTAGCTTGAGGTTGGTTCAAAAACAATCTTCCAAACTGCTCCCAGTGCTATATACTATGTTTCTGACTGAAAATAGGAGATCCTGGCTCTATCAACATAAATAATTAGATGTATTGTATGTTTCTATTATTATTATTATTATTTGTCTTTGAAGGTCATAAAGGTAGCCAATAACACATTGTCTACATACAGTTCCTGCAGGAACCTACATCCTCACTTTTAGGCTTTATGGCCTGGTTTATTGCCAATTGAGGCTTATACATATTTAATGAAAGTGAAATTGAACAAAACAGCCAAACCTCCTGCAGGTTTCTGCCTGTGGTGACTCTCATCCTGCTGATATTCTTTTTTGGCTGTTTTGTTCAATTTCACTTTCATTAAATATGTATAAGCCTCAANCTGCTCTCTGACTGTTTCCCTTTTTAACTGAAATGCAGCATGACATTAGTGAAAGTGGAGCCACTGAATCAGTCCATTTGACAGAATACACCTCCTGAAAGGCTTGAAGAGGGAGACTTAGTGAGCGGACTACACTAATGTATACAGACACACACTGAGGCACAGATCAGTGTTTGGCTGTGTGTGTTTTCTCAGTGGGACAGAACAATCTCAGCAGGATGAGAGTCACCACAGGCAGAAACCTGCAGGAGGTTTGGCTGTTTTGTTCAATTTCAAATTCATTAAATATATATGCCCCTTGTTTTGCATTCTCAGTAAAGAATGATGTTAAATAGATTCATTTGATGTATATCCTGTAAGGGAAACTTCTGCAGCAATGGAGAGTCAGGACTCAGAGAGACACAAGGAGAGTTGGAGCTTTGATGTCAAACACTGGTNTAATATAAACGGTGAGTAGGAAGTAAGCAGAGATTCAGTAAGATCACAGCCACACACCCACTCCCTGTTTTAACATGGTGACAGCTTTGGGTGCTAATCTGTGAGGAAAATAATGAGGATTTAATGCAAACAAAACATCCTTCACATATCTGACAACATTTATGTTTTATTCTGCTCACACCTGATATCAATTTATGTTTTATTCTGCTCACACCTGATATCAATCACTCATGTTTCACAGTTTTCTATGAATGTGTGACTAACACTTACTAA
>NW_011336013.1:27982-61684 GCF_000735185.1 Notothenia coriiceps
CCACACACCCACTCCCTGTTTTAACATGGTGACAGCTTTGGGTGCTAATCTGTGAGGAAAATAATGAGGATGGAATGCAGAATTGTTTTTCTCTAACACATGATTATTATANATAGTCAGTCTGAGATGACCTACATGGCATTTAAAAAAAATTGGGTATATTGAGATTTGTGACAACACTGGATAAACCTGTGTGTACCTCGCAGGTAGGGCTGGGCGATATGGTCTCTAAATGATATCGCGATATTTACTGACTATATCACGATATACAATATATATCGCGATATTCTGAAATGTCCTCTAAAACAAATTTTTTTTAAAAATGTAACCCCTTGATGTTTACAGTCACGCCAGTATGATGATTCTAGTAGTCCCTGCAACATATGTGTGCATTAAAAAAATTGACTAATAATGAAGAAAATTAACACATTTGTTGCAATAGTAGTTTATGCACTAACTACATTACTACTTGTACTACTAGTACAAGTAGTAATGTAGTTAGTGCATAAACTACTATTGCAACAAATGTGTTAATTTTCTTCATTATTAGTCAATTTTTTTAATGCACACATATGTTNCATCAACATGCTGCTCTTGATCCCATTTATCATCTTCCCTGAAGGACTGATCTCAAAAGACACATTTCCATGTCAGGGTGTCACACACCCCTCACTCTGTATTTCTCTACCTCTCTACATCTTGTATTGACTCACCCTCTCTCTGCACATTGCTCTGTAAACCTCCCACAGAGACACACTCTGCAGTGGGGATGTTACTCACAGAGGTTACACACCTTGATCCAGCCGAGGGGGCGGTTGCTTGTTCTGTGGGTAGGTAGCAAAGCATTCTCCTAAAAGCCTTTTGCTGAATGGCTTGCTTAAATACGAAGAACAGTGATGTGAACGTTTTCACAAAAATATGATTTTACTTGTAGACAGGCTTAGCTCACACATGCCGATCCGCACTGTAAATATCGGTTTTAGGGACAAGGTTGTTGGAGTTACATGAGAAACAAACAAGATGAGATGTGCAACTCGTCTTTTACCAGCAGCTAAAGTATCACTACAACAGTAACAAGTACAGTCTATGTTAAAAAGTATGTGTGCTTCTTATCTACCCTCTCAAATCTGACGTGAAGTAAGGACTTGCAAAGACTTCGACTTAGGCAAACAAAAGCATTTCACTCTGGATTCATGGTGTATAAAATGGCAGTGGGGCTTTTAAATCTGGTAGAGCAGGTGTTATGGCTGCTGGATTTGGAACCCCCCATGTCAATCTGGCAAGGATGGTCAAATCATACTGGTGAAAGTTACTCTCCTTTAAGCCCCTGTCACACTGTCCCGAAATTGACACCAGATGGACACACGATAAAGAACATTTTCAAATTCGGCTCTGATTGTAACAACATCGGGCCATTCGTGAGGGCATATTAAAAAGGTCCCATGTCATGGCCATTTCTACTGATCATAATTCCATTGTTGAGGTATACTAGAATATCTTCTAATTTACATATAAAGATGGAGAAAGTAAAGAATAAAGTGAATGTTTAAATGTTAGCACCCCCCGAAGAGGCACAAGCTCTTACGTTGAGTCTGGATACATTCTAAATCATCAGTAAAGTCTACGACAATATTTTCGTGTGTGGCTCGGGTGCCATTGTGTGGCCTTCTGTAGGTATCGTACTTGCTTCGGCTGTTTCTTGGCTGTTTACCAACTTCGGGGCCATCTTCGTGCGAAATTCACAATTTCATATTTGTGTGTCCATCTGGTGTCAATTTCGGGACAGTGTGACAGGGGCTTTAGAGGTGAATGGAACAATTGCTATTAGTAGATTTTTCCAGATGTGCATATCATATCAAAGAGTATTATAAAAAAAGGCTAAAGTTACAGTTAATCCAAACACGCTATGAAAAGTTGTCTTTAAATGTTAATGGGAACCCTAATAACATATTTAATTTAACATGAAGAAATCTGATTTGTGTAAAGACTTGTGTCAAGTATTGGTAAAGATATGGGTTCACAACAATACATGTGTACACACAGTACACAGACACGTTTTGAAATGACTAACATTTTCCAGAGATTATGATGAAGAATTCCGAGGAAGCTGTTCGGTTTCTATGGGACATGGTTTCATGTAAAACCCTGCTTTTACTGGTGATGATAATTATACTGTGAAGTGATATTTTAAAAGCTGTCTTTTGAGGAACGTGTGTATTTTCCCTGGTTGATAGTTTCAAAGTTCAGTAAATAATGATAATTGCAGCTAGGTTATGTAGGCCTGCATACTATATGTGCATTTTAATGATATCCAGTAAAATATGAAACTGCTTCCAGAATTTTTTTTTCCCTTGAGCTGCAATTCTTATAATTCTTATCCTTATATTATTATTAATTCTGACAGTGTTTTTAATGTAACACCATCCAGTTACTGAGTGTATTTTCAAACTAATTAACTATTACTCTAGTTGCTCTTTCTTTGTTTTATACTGTTTTTGTAGACAGCTACACAATGAACCCAACAATCCAGAGAAAGTCCCTACTGTATGTTCTCCTTTAGCTGCCAATTCATAATCGTTCTCTTTCTCCACCTGATCTTTGAATAGAGATGACTGACTTGTTCTCTGTTTATCGCAAAGCAACACTGGACAGTTATAAGTCACACATGACTTCTTGAAATTAACTGTCTGAAGAATCTGAACACTGGTCATTTTAGGCAATAAAATAACGTAATGGAGAAATAACCCAAAATGTAGACACTAACCATGAATTCAATGGAATTGATCATTGCACATATGAAACAGTATAAATCTAGTGTTTCAATGCAGCATCAACTCTAGACATGTAGGAACAAGGTTGTTGGAGTTGCATGAGAAACAAACAAAAAAATATATAGGAGAATGGACCTCATTTACAAGTAAAGGTGTGAGCATGCAATACAGATTTTAATTTTTGTTGAATTAGTATGAATAGTGGAAGTGTATTCTCCAATAAAACTTGAATCGAAAACCACACTTGCCTGTAGTCCTATGCGTGACGTAAAGAATAGCGTTTTAAAATATGAAACTTACGGTCGCCTATCCAATAGCCTATTGTGCAACATCCCAATTGAATATGATATCTCTATTGGTTTCCTATTGGTGGAAATCAGGCTCTGATTCTTGCCTGGTCCTCCCCATCCAATATTATTTCACACACATGATAATACACAAAAATGATTTGCTTAGTGAAAATGACATGGTTGCTAAATGTAATGTTGTTAGTTTTCTCCTCCCCCTGCTGTTCGAATCCACACATGAACATAACATTAAACTGCTCCACTGAGACTCTCTTTGAAAAACAACAGTCATTTTTTTTTTTTAAAAGCTTAAAGATAATTAGTAAAAAGACGGCATTTTATGTGCTGTGAGAAGGATTTTTTTCTGTGGGAGTTTCACTCTGCTTAATGGATGACTGCATTAGAGTATTATCCAGAACCCTCCGTAATTAAAATTATTTAAATCACTGAAATTAGTACCAGTGAAATTCCCAAGATAAGACATCCATCCAACATTTTCTATTTAATACATAAATTATGCATTTGTGTCTACACAATTTGCCAAGCTTGCAGAACAGGAAACAAATGGCAGTCTGAAGCATTCATAGAATATACATGAGCATAAAAAAAGAAGAAAACCACAAACCCACACTTCATGTCAATCAATAACATAACAAAAGGAAAACAATTTGGGCTTCCAACTTATAAATGAAACACCAAGGAACCGATTTCACTGATTTAGACCCATTGTTATCATTAATGCTTTGGAAAAATGTTAAAGCTCAGTTATAGTTACCTGGGCAGCAGAAAAAAACTAAGCAAGGGCTACGTTTTGAACTGTCTACACATCAGAGTCAGTACAGCCTGAACAACTTTCAAGAAAAGGATAATACAATTCTACGTACCCTTTTTTAACTTGTCTACATTTATAAGAACATTTCATGCATGTATATATTTTGTTGTGTTTCTAACTAACGGAACAGACAGGAGGTATGTTACATGAAACTATCGGCATATCAGTTGGAGAGAATCGGAAAGTTAGGACTAAAATTATCATAAAACTTTCATAGTGCTATTTCCTATTATTCATGCTCACATCGAAACTGTCTCCCTCTCCAGAAGGTCCAGCAACAATTCTAGCAGATTATTCCCCCCCTCCTTCATGACATTTGTCACCTTCTCATTCTTTACCGTCCCTTCCCCAATAATGAAAGTGTGCTGTCACAAAATCATATATTCAATCATATTCAAATGCCTTCATAAATATTTATCAAAAATAACAAAGGAGACACATTTTGTGTATCCCTTACTGCTTGTTGTAATCGTACAACCGAACTGAATGGGAGAGACACCGAGAGCGATTCCATTTTTGAATTATTTTAGTGACTTGAAAAACTGATGTGTAATATTAGACATGTTATAGATGTGGAAGCATCACACGTTGTGGTCAATAACAAACTTCTTACCTGCATTGTTTTTGCTTCACATCATGACTTCAGTTGAGATGCTTATTCCCCCATATATGTAAGCGCTTTGAGCACCAGGTGCTAAATAAATAACATGTATTATTTAATAATGTATTGCCTAAAGCAATTTAGTCCCCCATGCTCATTATGACTCTCCCCTCCTGTCTCATGTTTGTGTTGCTGGACAGATTTCCTCATGTCTCACCTGACCACCAGGCTTCCTGCTGCTCTGCACACCTGTTCCCAATCATCCCATCAGTCTCCTCCCCTGCCTGTCTCCCAGCTGCACCTTATTAGCTAACGAGTCTCCCAGCACTTAGATTTCCCTTCAGGACTTTGTCACATTGTTTCAGCCTGCTGTCATTTCTGCACTTTACCTGATTACCTCCTTTTACAGTTGACTATGTCCTTTTGCGTGCTTCTTCCCACATTTTCTTTGCCTGATTTTTTTCGAGTGCCCCCCTGCAAAACGATTAAATATAATTGATGATGCCTCTTGTGCTTTCTACAAAATGATATACCAGCATCACATGAATACGAGAACCGTACATTATGCCTTTAATAGTCTCTCAAGTATAATTAAACTCATCTGATTTCCCTATCATTTAGTTATGAACATTGAAGGGTATATTTAGTAAGTGTTAGTCACACATTCATAGAAAACTGTGAAACATGAGTGATTGATATCAGGTGTGAGCAGAATAAAACATTAATGTGTTGTTATCCTTGTCAGATATGTGAAGGATGTTTTGTTTGCATTAAATCCTCATTATTTTCCTCACAGATTAGCACCCAAAGCTGTCACCATGTTAAAACAGGGAGTGGGTGTGTGGCTGTGATCTTACTGAATCTCTGCTTACTTCCTACTCACCGTTTATATTACCCAAACATTCACAGCATGAGCTGCTCTCTGACTGTTTCCCTTTTTAACTTGAAATAGCAGCATGACATTAGTGAAAGTAGGAGCCACTGAATCAGTCCATTTGGCTGAGACTGCCAAGGCACACNGATGAGAAGCACACTGATTTGTTGTTGTTATGGTGGTTAAGGAGAATGTGACATGAGCTGCTGGTAAAATGTGTGTTTTGCACATCTACAACTCACACTTATAGTGGGGACTGGTTAGCTAAGCCAGTCTTAAATAAGAACATCTACCTGGGAACACATTCATCCTGTCCTGAGTAATATTGTATGGAGCCCAGCTAATATGCTCTATTGTCTCTACCTCCGCAATGAACAAGCAACCACCCCCTCGGCTGGATCAAGGTGTGTAACCTCTATGAGTAACATCCCCACTGCAGAGTGTGTCTCTGTGGGAGGTTTACAGAGCAAACTGCAGAGAGAGGGAGAGTCAATACAAAATGTAGAGAGGTAGAGAAGGACAGAGAGTGAGGGGTGTGTGACACCCTGACATGGAAATGTGTCTTTTGAGATCAATCCTTCAGGGAAGATGATAAATGGGATCAAGAGCAGCACGTTGATGTTGTTCTGCCTCAATGACACAAAGAGTCAACAGCTGCTTGTCTTGCTAAAACCCTCTCATCAGCCTGACTGCCCTCCTGATATTCAGTCGTGTGCATACATAAACACACCCATAAATACACACACACACACACACACACACACACACACACACACACACACACACACACACACACACACACACACAAAATATAAATCTGAGCTGCTCTTAAGGGAATAACCTTATATTGAGAAATCGATTCAACAATGGAAGCTCATCAAATACCTTTTATATATTTGTCTTTATGGATAGTCGTAGCCTATCATGATAAATTATTACATGAAAAAGACAGACATTTAATTACAGAATAATGTGGATAATTTGGGGGATTTGTATGGTCGGAGGGGGTTCTCTCTAATCTACATATTATTCTGTTGATCAATTCCCTCCAATTTACAATGCAGCATTTCTTCATAGCTCACAAGGTATGACTGCTGGAGAGCGTGTGCATCCCTGGTCATGATAGTGAGACTAAGAGTAACCTAATATCCCACCAATTTGCTCAGAGATGTAAAATGTTGTTTTTGAGAAGACACATTAAGCAGTCTAACCACATTACCTCTAAGCAGTGAAATGGAAGGAAAAGAGAAAAACTCATCAGACTGTAGAAGTAACTTGAACGTGAGTTGAAGTTATAATGAAACCCAGCAAAGTGTTGTTGCTCCAGTTCTGCTCTGATCCCAGAACAATCAGTGTATTCTGTCTTGAGTGGTCCGTAAGTCATACTTTGACATCTTTGAGCGATCAATCATTCTGAATAATGTTCTCCAACTTGTTTATATGTCAATGCTCTGGCTGTGCATCACATTTGGCATTCTCTATATCAGTTTCATATTACAGTGAATGCAGGCATTGGATGTTTGAAAGCTCCCATCAGGGCTGTTTGTATCTCACACTGCTGATGGAGCTCTTACTGTATTGGAGTTGGCAATATCTCCTCTTCTGCAGAGTAGTAGTAGTAGTAGTAGTAATGTGTGAGGAAGGTCTGTATGTGTGTGATGAGCTCAGCTGAGAATAGTTTTGACATCCAGGCTTTTAACATTTTTTTAAATCAGATTTTCAGTTATAGAGTAAAATTACATGAGATGATATACAATGTTTATGTAATTCCTTCCGACATAATTCATTTTAAAGCATTTTGAACTTATTAATGTTGTGCATGATGTACTTTTGCAAACTGACGCAGTATTAGATAGATTTTAAATTGTAAATATGTGCTTCTATCATTAAAACACCCCCCTCTTACATCAACAGAAGAAATAAACTGTGGAAGAAAAGGCGTGAGAAGAGAAACTAAATGATGACAGAAAATACTATGACGAGGGTTTGAATATATAAACAGAGATTATCTTAAAACCCTGATATGCTTCACATTTATTTGTCTAACTCACAAAGCTCCACTAACTGATATATTACTTTTGTGAAACATTCTTTATGAAATTCTGGGAGGTGCAGACATAACAATACAAAGTTGAAAAAAAACAAAGAAATAATCTTTTTTTCTCCATAATAAATAAAGAGTTATAATGTGTTGTATGTCGTTCAGTTAAAAGTATCCACACGTATGAATACTCTCAACTGTTGGTGTATTTTACAAAATGAATCATATTAGCATATTTCCTCCACACTGCTAATGTGGTCATGCAAATGGCTGAAATACTCAGTGATATGAAATATTCATGATGCAGTTTTTACAACTTCCAAATGTGACAGTCATTTATCTCTCTGCGATAATTCCTTTATTATCAAGTCCTTATTTTTATGTGTGTCTGAATCCTCTTCAGTCCCAGCTGTGTTTTATGAAGTTCTTGTGCAGAGGCTGAACTGGGCTTCATTTCTTTGTCACAGCGAGGTGAAGAAGAATTCTGCTGGTTGCAGGTTTTAACGGATGTGCAGTGTCTTAACCATTCATTCAGTCTCAATAAGCTTTTTCCATTTCATTAAAACATCCAAGAAGAACCTTTGCAGGACACTTTTAGGTGAAAAAGCTTTACCCCCGCACTCTGGCTGTACTTCTTTATAACCCTTGGACTTAGTCTTGCTGATTGTTTTCGTATAACTAGACTAGAGATTACTTATATTAGAGATACTTATTCCATACTTTATAATTTAGATGACCAAATATGTACATATGCTGACAGTTATTTTAAAGTTTTTTACTCTTATTTTTACTCATCTCCGATTTCATAGTCTTTTATTATTATTTAAAAAAAATTCTTGATTTTATTATTTTTGATTTTATTAATCTGTGTGAATCTTTGCTGTCCTGTGTTTTCACGCTTACCCTGTTGCTGCTTTGTACAACTGAATTTCCCCTCGGGGATTAATAAAGGTTTATCTTATCTTATCTTAGATGTATGGAAAACATTTAGCAAATACTTTGATGTAATGCAATTGACTCTTAACATTGTCCATTTCATTAAAAAATGTTCAAACAGTGCTGAGATAACTTCCGGAACCTGGGGCTTTACTTAAAGAATTTTTTTTTAAGTCTTCTCATATTCTCAACATCAAGTATTGAAAGAAAACAAAACTTGTAAGGTGATATTAAAGTGTAGGTGAATAAACAAGGTCTTTGTAGAAAACAAGGCCCTAGATACAATTTCATAGTTGTGGCTTTATTGCTGCAGCTAAATGACTCATGGGAGTGAATAAATGGGTGGAAAATGGGCTTTCATTAGGCCAACAGTTTTGCTCAGGAACAATTATGCGGGCCTGCTCCTAATATCGCTATCACTGAATGCTTGAGACCTGTTGTTGATTTGGGTAATTGTTTTTTATAAAAGACTTTAAAAGAACAAACAAAAGTGTGTGCTCTACCAGCGAGACACACTGCTGTAGAACAATAAACCAGTTAATGCAACGATTGAACAGTGTTTCTGTTGTATGATTATCCAGCATGCTGAAGATATTGCGGGGAAAGAAAAACATTACAAATCCCCTGTGGGTGTACACTGAGCTGAGCCAGTGTTAATAGTTTAACAGCCATAGCAGACTCAACAGGGTAAAACTAGCAGGCAGAGGGCTTTTGAGGTGGAATAAAGTTGTAACAGAAGCCAGTGTAGGAGGAACAAGTGTATAAGGTCATATTAATAGACCTTTTTTGGCATATTACAGGAATGGATTCCTATCCAAAGCAACTTACGGATACTTGAATACTATAGACATGACTACGGGAGCAAATTGAGGTTAGGTATCTTCCCCACGGATACTTTGACATGTTGACTGCAGTGGGTGTCAAGGTGGGATTGACCTTTTGTCCTGAAATACTCGTCAACACTGTTCTTGCTTGAGGCCTTTACAAACTTTGTTTAATTGTATAAGTACAGTCCAGTACATGTGACATTATTGTGTGCACTGGCAACCAACGACTGATTGAGTCGTATGTTTTTAATAGACGTAAGGGTTACAAGCTTATATAAAAGAGACTTGTGTGCTGAGCTGCCAGTGGGTTTTTATATTTGAAATCTGTTTACTCCTCTGTATTGTCTTTGCCTCCATCAGTATTCATAAGTCTCAAACAATCTTTTTGTCCTCCATTGCTGCAGAGTCACCAGTGGGTTAGTTAATTACAACCTCTCTTTGTCCTGCACAGGATTTTTGTTTTTGTTCTTCAGCACAAGGCCATTCAGTTTATCAAGTTTGCATCTTGAATTCAATTCCTCTGACTTCACACACTACATGCAACTCTTTATTCCTGTGTACAGGTGTCGTATGAATAATGTACAATCGCAAGCATGGATCAAATAAATAAATGAAGGAATTAGTTTCTACAAGGTCTGTCTGACTTCTCTTCTCAGAGACAAAATACTGTACAGCACACTCAACCTTAACCCAGCAAAATACTGGCTCTAACAATAACCTTTCATCCCTTTTGGTATAGGCAAGTTCAGTCAGAGAGAATAATGTTTACTTAGTCAGCGTGAGGAAAGCTTTGTAAATCTTTTACATTTTCAAGACTTTTGTGGGCACTCCCCTCAACCTCCTACCATGCAGTGAAAAGTTGGCCTGAGGTCACATGACCATAAGCACAGCCCATCTAGGTGTGTCCCATTGGCTGATATGTGAGTGGACGTATATAACTGGTTATCTATTACATTTAAAATGTTGTTTCCTCCTCCATGTCTACGCTATATTATCAGTAGGCTAAAACATGCTAGTTTAATAATAAAGTGGTTCTGCATTCAAGTTTGAAGGAGTTTGACAAAATTAGTGAATGAAGAACAACATGAAGCGAGGCCTTTTACTAGCTGCACTGGAAAACATATATACATATATATTCTACAGAATGGTGAGATTTTCCTTCTGAAATAGGGCAACTTTTACATGAAAAACGCAATTTTATTTTGTATTAGTCGTTTTGTGTTGCAAGTCCATGGAATTTACCTGACAGACATTTTGATAAGTTACAGCAGGAAAGTCACAGGTGTAATTAATAACACTAACCAGGGCAGGGCAGTTCCAGGGCTTTGGTAATGTGTTAGCTCAGTAGCAATGCTTAATGAGACACTACAGGGGACACGATCCATCGTTATTCTTATTCATTATTACACCGTTGCTTCTCCTAAAGAGACTACATATTAATCCTGTTATAAAAACGTCTTGAGAGCTGGTGCAAAATGTCGAATATGTTTTTACCCTAAAGTTTTATTGAGCTAAATTTAGATGATCCGTTGTTTCTTCTGGTTAAAAGGGAAGAAAGTGGCACTTTGAGGTACTTTATTCAGACTGGCTGAACATGCTGTCTGTGTGAAGCTCAGGGTGTTTAAAGTGCTGCTGGGTTAAGGTTGAGTGTGCTGTACAAGCTGTCACTGCCGAACAAATGCCCAGAAAAAGAACATTGCTGTAAATGTTCCTGTGGTTACAACATTTATTTTTCAAGTGTTTAGAAATAAAAAATGTAGTGCTGCTGTATTTCAAAAGTATTGAAGGTATTCTGCAGTAGACTAGGGGCATTGTAATGCTTATTGTAGATGCTGTATTATTTGTTTTTGTTGATCTGGAAAAAAGTAAGTTTTCTTTGTCTTAGCCTTGTTTTTGTGCTCTTGGCCTGTTATGATGTTGTACATTACAGAGATAAAAGCTGTTTCGTCGATTCAGATTATAATGGTGGAAAGTAGAAGTGTGACAACGTATCTTAATTCTACCTTGACATCCACAGTGTATTCTTAATGTTGAAATGTGTTTGCTGGATTTTACATTGGTCATAGCTGTCTTTGTCTGGGTATGAATCTAGTTTCAGTCTGGCAGTGCTTCTCATGCGACATTGTTAATTTCCCAAGTGCAGCTTGAAATCAATCTTCAGATCACTGGCTCTTTTGCTTTACCCATTGTTGTTTCACACAATGAACGCTGAGACAACAATCACAATTGATCCAACTGCTTCTTGGCAGGGTGTGTGTGTATGTGTCGGTTGATTTAAAATGTGCTGGGAACTGTAGGAACTGTGAAAGGGAGGGTGCGAGGGTCACTGTATTTTTTGTTGACGGAAATACTTGATATCTACATTTCTGCACATTTTAGTAAATTCAAAATCTTTTCCTAATATGTGGTACTTTAGTTAAAGGCAACAGGGTACACATAACTACTTTTTATTATTTGTTTTGTTCCGGTAATACATCGAATCCTTTGTGAGCTGCTCCAGTCTTTTGATTTTAAGTGAATAATTTGCTCAGATTCTTTGTTTTACTTTTTGAAAAGTGCTTTCTTAGCTAATCACTGCAACTGCAGGTAGTTCTGCCACTTACTCTGTTTTCGTAACAAGGCTTGCTGATAATTCATTGCCACTGCTGTGCTTTTCAAGCTTTATGAGTAACTTAAGTAGAGGTGAACTGAGTAAAGACCTTTGTTAGACATACATGCATACATACCTTTTTAATAAATGACTTAGCTGTACTAAAATGTGGCTCTATTGATCTGTCATATCTCTATGCCAGAATGTAGCTGGCTTAATGTTTTTTGGAGGCGAGTAAGTGATACGTTTAAAGTATTGGCTCGAATCCCATTATTTTGATAAGGGACTGTACATGGGACATGCATTAAACAATTGTCCCTCCCGTAACTTTTCATTCAGCCTTAGTCAAAAGGAAAATGCATTAAATGGTATTTCTTGTTTGTACATTTTGTGGTTTCATTCAAGCTTGGATAAAGTTAGCAAAGGTTGAAACTGTGTCACAATTACATTTTTATTTTAAGTCTAAAACTGATTCATTGTCTCAGTTTATGACATAATGTAACATGATGTGCTACATGTCGAGACGAAAGTCAATATTAAAATAAGAATAATCATATCAGATAAAAACAGTGGAGGGCAGATTCTAAATCTGGCTCCAGTCCAGCAGGTGGTGACAGTGAGGCTAACATCTGTGGTTCCACTAGAGATGGCGAAGTCACGCCCATCTACTTCCGCCCCATGGGACCTTATTTCTGAAAAATGATATATTGAAGTCAATGGGGAGAGAGATTATCTTTCGATCCTGTTTGAATTGTGCCATGAATTACACATATGATGTTTGTCAATCTGAAAAAATAATTTCCATGTCAAAAAAGTCACAGTTTGTCTTAAAACTTTTGAAATATAAGACTATGAAAAATACGCAACTAGAAAGACTACAAATCCCAGAGTTGCGCACATTAACGTTACACATTACACTCGTGTTACTCACCGAAACCTTGTAAAGCCGGTCCCGCATGCTGGCTCTTACGGAACCGACTAACTCCCCTTTTCCGTATGTGCAGCTCTTAACATGCCCAGACTTGTAGTGATGTTCACCTCTTTTAATACGTTTCACTTCATTCTGAAAGAAAGAGGTGAAATGTGCCAACGTGACGGCCATCTTGGTGTTGGTGACGTATGCAAGACCAGAGTGTGTTACTTCACAGTTTTACGACACATTTTTTTGCAAAATTATCTTTTAAATTGACAAACATCATATGTGTAATTCGTTGCACAATTCAAACTGGATCAAAAGATAATCTTTCTCTCTCCATTGACTTCAATACATGATTTTTCCGAAATAAGGTCCCATGGAGGTCCCCCGGAAGGGGAGGGACTTCACCACTCTATTCGTGTGACAGAAAAAAATTGAAAATAAAAAAACGTTATTGTCCAGCCGCGTCCGAAAAATCAATAAGCAACCTTACTAAGCTATTATCGATAATCGAGCGGCGAGCTACTGAAAAGCTACCCGACGTGTTGGAGAGCCCTGCTATACAGAGATGAGAAACCAAAGTGATTTTAGAACATTGAACAGCGTAAATCTATTCTAGTAGACCTCAACAATGGAATTATGATCAGTAGAAATGGCCAAGACATGGAACCTTTAAATAATTGTATTTTAATCAAAATAAGTCTTACTGTGGTCGTCAGCAATAGCGTTTTAGTTCAACTGTGGATGATTATATTTCCAATAAGTTCTTGCTTGGTTTAATTCTAAAATCTTACTCTTGATCCAGACTGGTCTTACATTTTCAACATTTCCATAGACTTTGCCTTCACATTCTACGTATTTGTGTCATGCATTTGAAATGTGAAAAATGCTGTTTTGTTGTTGCTGCCAAAACTCTAAACACCTTAACTTCAGTCATGGTGTTAACATGACAGTTTGAGTAACTGGATTTGTAAACTAAACATCTTATCTTAACTGACAGTTTACTTGGATATACGCAGCCTGACTGAAATGCCTTGGCTTGCATGAGTATGTCTAAAAGATGAAGAAACTTGGGGAAATGACGGGTGTTGAGGGAGGATAGTAATGGTATAAAACAACTGCTATAATTTATTCATATCCCTAAAACCCATACCCCATCTGCGTCCCCATGGGTTCATCTCCAAGTGTGTCAGAACAAACTGAGCTTTATTTTGCATTCACTCATTACATTTACTGAACAAAAAGTGTACAGCTTACGCAGACACAAGATTTCCTTTAGTTTGTTATAGAAATAATTCAGTTAACAGAAAAGGCAGAAAAAACCCACACAGTCAAAACACAGACAATTTCCCCCGGGCTAAATAATCCACATTATGTAGAATGGGGAATTTGTGCCACCTCTGTTTCCTTGTGACATCTGCAAAAATGCCCTGAAATGTAAAGCATAACAGATTGGACAGGTTGTTTTTGTTTAACCAGCTTGAAGGCTAACTTCCGTCGTGTTGTGTCTTAAAAAGATGTAACACTTATGCCCCCTGGGACACTTTATCATTCAGAATTTAATGGGAAAACGAAACCTGTAAAAATAACAATCTATTGGATACAAAGTGATTTCATTACAATTGTTTAATTATCTTTAACACCACCATCACCCTCTCTCTCCATCACTGCCACCTCCATTTATACAATTTTGATTAAAAATGGAAAGACCAGGAATTTGCCATATCCCTTTTAAATCCACATAAATCCTAGTAATTATCTCCAAGCTTTCAACAGTGGCTTGTATCTCTCCCTGTAGCTGTTTTGTTGTAATTGTACAAAGATAAAAGCAACCAACAGTGTTGTTATAAGGACCTTTTCTAATCCTTTACGCTTGCGTCCAGGTAGGGCTGAACGATATACTGTGTCATGGCGATAACCGCGATATGCGCATGCGCGATATTCACATCGCAGGGACGTGCGATTTAAAAAAAAAAGGGCGTTCGATATTAAGTAGGTAAATTAACTCAAACACTTCATGTTACAATTATTTTGCTGCTTGCTACAAAAGGAAAACTTGCGCGGCTCTCATGTCAAAGGGTACTTGAGTGGAGTGACATGCAGGCTCTGAGTCTGCATGCACAGCAAACAACTATTTCAGATGCCTTTGCCGGTGTTACACCATATGAGAAAGGTTCAAAACGGCATAAAGGAGCTGGTGTATAGCTTTTCTTAATTTTATTTTTATAATGTTGTTTAAAAGATGTCGAATACTTTGCTGCTATTTGCACAAAAAAGGTTTTAATTGTGGAATAAAAAGTTAAATTACCTATTTGGTCACATATGTTAATTCCCTAATGCGATAATGAAGCTTCCTATAGTTTAATGTAATACGTTTAATCTCTTGGATCCCTTCTAGACACCACTCTTCTTCATTTACAGATGAACCCCCTTATTTGAGGTTAAGCAACATGCATTATCATGACATGTTAGATCATGACTTAAGGTATGATGAGTCAACCAGTTAAGATCCAGACGTCCGTGACTAAAATCCTTCATCCGGTTAAATATAGTTAAAAAAAACGCAATATATATCGCAGGGGAAAAGAATATCGCAATGTCAGTTTTTTTCAATATCGTGCAGCCCTACGTCCAGGGGTGTATAACCGCATCTTCTCAAGACAATAACATTTATCCAATGAAGTAATCTTGCTTTAAATCATAGTTTTTACTTTGAAATATCTTGAACAAAACATTTATTACGGGTGGGACTATGAGAAAGATCCATACACTGTAGCCTACCATCCATGCACAGTACCCCAAACATATCAAGGATTTCAATTGCACCCCCAAACTCCTTTATCCTAGCTTCCGACCCCCCCCAATTATTGTTTTAAACTTTTACCTTAGAAATGTCTATTTCTTTGCACTATAGTCGCAATATTTTTGATTTAAAATTTGCAATGACTTATCCTAGACGTTTCTGTTTAATTGATGTTTAATGAATTAAAGCTAATTCACTTTCCCAGCTGTATTTTTAACATGTGGACACTTTTGTCTCTCAATAAGGACCGGCTGTGCTCTGATGTGTGTCTTTCTTTTTCTCTACAATGCTTTTGATCCTGGTCTTCTCTAGAACATGACTGACAAGTTGTCTGCATTGATTTGTATTTATTAAGCTTGACTGTGCCCTCACTCTTCCCACAGTAGTGACGTGTCCTACACCCCCAACCGTAGCCAACAGCCTCCTGGAGGGCTCAGTGCTGGAGTGGGGTACCAGCGTGAGCTACAGCTGTCTGCCAGGCTACGAGCTGTCCTTCCCCGCTGTGCTCACCTGCACAGGGAACGGGAGCTGGAGCGGGGACCTGCCTCAGTGCCTGCGTGAGTCACCACTTTGTACTTTCATGATAATTATAATGATGATTAGAGAGGTCTCTAGAGGAGGTCTCCTTATGTTGAGACTACCATGGCCTTGCTGGCATTTCTGTGGGAGTCTGACACATGGTTATTTGCACAGTGGGCAAAATTTGATCTTTTTGCTTTCTGCCACCTTTTTCAAAGTGATCAAGCATGTGAAATGTTTGACCAATAATTAAAATCTGGCATCTTATTGCTTTCTCTCTTTAACTATCTGTTGAATAGGAATTAAAAAAAATAACAATGTGTACCCTATTCCTTATGAACCATGTTTTTTTATGAAATTACCAAGGTTACCACTGTGAAGGGAATTTGTGGAAAACATGGAACTCTTAGGGGTATTAAAATCCACCGTCCAAACATTGAACAAACTTATGTTGTGCAGTTTAAAAAAGCTACATTTACTTAAATGGTCTCCTTATAGGGATATACCTGCATGCTATTTTACAACTTGTTTAATTCATTGAGAACATTTGTTATGTTGCTCTTCTTGCAAGCCCCTTCTACAGAGAGGTTATCTCAAGTTAATGAAATTAATGAAAATCATGAATAAGTCATGGAATTTAACATCAGGGCCTAGGTGGAAAAGTAGAATTAGGATACAAGTATAATGAGACAGTCTTGCAGAGATGAGGAGGAAGGATTATCAGTGTAGCTCCGATCTGCTCATCTCATGTTTTCCTTTAAAAAAAAATCTAATAATGAAAAATGACAAGTTTGAGAAGGACATTGTATCCTACCTGTTCATAAGCGTAAATTAATATTTCATGATTCGTACATGAAGATGAGCCTCCAATTTACATGTTGATGAAATGAAAAGTGATTGACCTCTAGCCCTAGAGTCAAAGCTACAGTGATTATGGAGATGATCATCTGAGTGGCACCACAAGTGGGGTGTCTGATGCTCTTTACTACATTACGACCATCAATCATCTTCACAGGCTTAATAAGAACCCCTGGGATTTATGACTCCTCAAGAGTGTCTCTGTCATCAGAATCATTTTAGCTTTGTATCAGTCAGACAGAAAAGAAAGAAAGAAGAAGAAGAATGTTAGTGAGGACCACATAGAATAAAGACACATGCCACTAAAAAAAGATGAATGCCTCAGGGAACTCACACAGCGTCAGAAAATAAAACCCTCTCTCTTTTCCTCCATACCCAAATCTCTAAAAACGGGGCTACAACGGAGCTGATCCAGATTTGCGTCCGATATGACGTAATATCAGAAATGTAGGCTGGCTTTACACCCACGGCCCTATCAGAAACGTTGCTATCAGAAACAATGCGCGACTGTTTTGGGCGTAATATGGTCTGTGTTTACATTAGCATTGCTAACACTCAGAGCTAACCTGTACTGGAGAGCATGTGTGTGAAGAAGCAGGAAATTAAAAGGAACTTACCTTGTGATATAACCGGCAAGAGAGAAAGCATTTGAGCTCCATACTGTTTCAGAAATAATCCTTGATAATCCATGATAGGTGTTTCATCACAGCAGAATCTGCTGGTAGAATCTCCTGCATGAGCTCAGCCCCCTCCTTTTTTTTGTGTCAATTTTTTTTTTTAAAGTACTATTCCCCAAATCAGCACTTTTTAAACAGGAAGTGAAATAGAGGGATATGAGGCATGGCTAGAATGGGTGATCTGTTTGGTATTTTGAGCAAAACACTTCATAGACATGTTTTTTATATTTTTTTATATATCTGAGACCTATGCTATTGCCTAAAAATAGCATGATAGGTCCACTTTAAGCATTATATTAATTGATTATAACAGCCTTTTGCAGGGAATCTCTGCCATCAGATAGCTGCATGCATTTATTTATGCTGACAGTAACTGTTAATTGCTGACTTTAAGTAAGAGTTTATGAATTAAGATCATGATAAAAAGAAAGTCTGGGATCCCCTTTGACTATTTAAACAGAACTGCATTAAGGTCTGTGTTTTTGTAATAAATTCAACAGACAAAGTTTGGTGCTAGTGGCTGTATTTTATCAGGCAGACCCAGCCCCATTTGGGTATTTAGCATCTGAGATCCAGCTGACAGACTGCTAGTGTGTGTGACCATGCAACTAGAAGCACAGTACTTTGTGCAGCCATTTGCTCTTTCAAATGGCCACATTGAACTTTATTGTATTACTTGTAAGTCAATGTGCACCCTGCTGTCTGATATATTTCCTGCTTAACAGTAAATGATGGTATTTGTCTGTTAAGGCCAGACAAGTGACCAACTGCCTGTTTTATTGAGGTGCGCTGGATCTGGTCCTGAGATGTTACGATGGGTAAAGAATGTCATGTGGACATACAATGGATAAGGCTCCACGTGGTTAATTGTCCATGTCTTCTCGCTTTCTACTGCAAATATGATGTCATCCCTCAACACACTACAATCATTTTTCCACATCAACACTTCCAAATCAACCTCTTGCAGCTCTGTGAGCGAGTAACCTTTATGTTCCATGATGTACTGTAAGTGTTCACTGTCTCTTAGCACAGGATTGTTTTTGAGATAATAATTACATGTATTTGCTCTTATGCTATGCCGCCCCTTAAGACAGGTTCCACTTAGGGGAGTCACGACAGACCAGAAATGAACACAACTGATATATTTATCTGTGGAAATTTGATATGATGCTAATAATACACACATGAAAATATTGTGTTATCCCTTTGCAAGGACTCTTCAATATCTATTTTGCTTTTTTTCCTCCAACCTCCTTCCATACCCAAGAAACAAATGAGTGACATTCATTTAAAAAAAAAAAAGACACTCAAAAAAAGATGTTAAAGCCCACAATACACAAAATGTAAAAGATTAACTTGACTAAGCAATATTATTTTAAAATGCATCTTCTTGTTAGTGCAAAATTGACCCAATATGAAAGCCATGCACTAGATAAATATAATTTATTGTGATTATTAACCTTCTTTGCTAAGCTGGCTCTCCTAAACGTGTTGTAATAGCTAGCGCCACAGTACTGCAAGTGCGAGCGAATTTGTGATAAATCACTGAGGTTTACTGAGGCAAATAAACGAGTGGAAAATGGGGGCAACAGGGAAAAAAGTAAATTTGGTGTAGAAAAGGCCATTATCTATGCATTAAAATGTCAGCACAGCACTATTTCCAGCAATCTCAGATGCTATTCCAAATAACTTGTGTAGTCACTCTTAATAGGTCAATCCTAAATTGGTGTCAATGCTGGTTTCTAAGGACTATTACTATTAATAATCTGCATTACCTTATATACACACATATTTGTCATGCAATGTCTGTAAATGCACATAGGCCAGTAATTGTTTTTGTACCAATGCATTCTATGCAACTATAAAGACATAACCACAAGCATTAGACCCATTGACCTACACAATCATGAGCTGTGTATAAGGAAAACATTTATAACATACATAGCTGCTGCAAATATACCCTGATAAGTCAATTACCTTTAGTTCAGTGCATAATAATTGTATTCAAAACATAGGTCTTGCACTGCTGTAGACTTTAGAAATATGACTGCAAATAATACTCAGCACTTTTATTCAAAATAGAGCTCAGCAATACTGCAGGAGATGCCATGCATCTGCACAAGCAATTAAAATATGTTGTTCTGTAAGCACTTGCAGCCAAACAGGATTAAGATGCATATTCATGTTCCCTTTGACAACACATGGGAGGCTGGATAGCAAGCAGCAAGATTCAGAGTCTGAGAATGCTGGTTCATGTGTCTGCAGGGATGAGACTGTGATCCCAACTTTGAATCTGGCCTCTGCATACTGATTACTTCAAAGCATTGATAATTCATCAAGGAAGGAGAGAGCTGTGAGGAGAGAGAGGGAGAAAAGTTTAACTAGACTCACTCTCATACTCCCTCTCTCACTCTTCCACACACACACACACGCACGCACGCACGCACGCACGCACGCACGCACACACACACACAGGCACATTAAATATGCTCAGCTTGGTTTGGCCGGCGGCCATTTCTCTTATATATCCATAAAAGAGTACATTATTTCCCTGCAGCTTGGCGCTCATGACTGATGTGCATGTTTGGTCTGTATTGTCACCCCTCCAAAAAGAAATACAAATGAGTACACAATCTTGCCATGTTGCTTAAAAAGTGACAAGAATTGTTTTCAGGTACAGTAAGACATTTCCATCATTATTTTGTTCAATTGCCAAACTATTGGGAGCTGGGTATTGAAACATGTTTTCTGGGAGAAGATATTTCTCTTAATTCAGGGATTTATTGATAACTGTATTCTCAGTAATGGCCTATTCAGCCATTCCTGCATGGGCTGGATTCTAATCTCGCTTTTTGACCAGGTATCCATTATGTCAGGAATTGGCTGTGGGAAGCCCCTGTTGGATCCTGCATTGTCAGAAGAGAGCAGGAGAGAACTTATCTCTGTCTCCAGACCTCCACGCAGCAGCAGCAGCACATGTCAGGTCTGGAGAAGTAGCCTGCCTTGTTATTGGCTTGATCCCACATTGCTCTGGCTGCGTGACTGAATGCTGTGACTCTCGTCCTTGCCTCTGCTCTCTCACACACTGAGCATTTCTGAACCTCCCACAGCTAACAAGTGACTTTTACAGAGCTGTGTGGTTACAGAGGATTGATGTAAAAACAGTAAAAATAAATTGATAGAAAGATACTTTGGCAGGAAGCAATATGGCAGGCTTCTCTCGCATCAAACCCACTCAGTCTAAATTATTCCAGTCAATTTGATTAGATGTCTATAAGCAATAAATTGAAGGAGCAGTAGCGATAATCAAACAGGCTTCATCTGCTGAGGCCGTGGCGAGAGTCCCATTAAAAAGGCTATATCATACCAGAGGCTCGGGAGCAACGGCGGCAGCAGATGGCTCTCGTTGTGTTAACCTCAAGGCCCTGTCAGAGAATTAATATTTCACTTGCTAATTATTTTGATCTTAAATTGAGTACCATGACCTTCCTCATTCCCCTTTAGCTGCCAAGATTGATATTCACATTTCTACTGAAAGACTTTAAAAGAAAGGTTGGATGTTCGAAATAAAAAGAAGTACAGACGGAGAAATCCGTCCTGAAACAAAGACTTCAATGCATCTGCCCACGTGCAATGAAAAAATGGACAAAGGAACATTTGCGACAGGCATAATGTCAGTGGAATTTGAATAATTCAGTCCATGAACACTTTTCGAATAATGTATAAAGACAATCGAGTGTACAGTCAGGTACTAAAATAAATCGAACATAATGAAAAGACCCTTGAAAACAGCAAAGCTCACAGCAGCAGTGCAAACCTCTATAGGCTCTCCTCATTGTGATCTCATCTTGTATGAGTGCAGCAGGCCACACAGCGTATTATATCTGAATTAAATGCTTTATAGTCAAAGCAGTGCTGCATTCAATTGAGTAGCTTGCTGCAGTATTCCTAATGGTTAATGAAGAAAAAAATAGATGAATGTTTGAACTGTAAAAGATGGTGCAGAGGAATAGGGGATCAACATTGGAAGGTGCTACAGTGAAGAACACTGCTGGATGAATATTTGCAGAAAATGTGAAGGATGTGTGTTGGAATTGTTGGACCTGAGCTTATCACATCAGCAATATTCCAAATGTCTGCCTCTGTAGCCAAGTTCTGCGGAGACCCTGGTCTGCCTGCCAAAGGACGGAGAGAAGGGCGCAGTTTCATCTTCAAGTCTGAGGTGGCGTTCAGCTGCAGCTCCCCATATGTGCTGGTGGGATCAACAGCACGCATGTGCCAGGAGGAGGGCGCCTGGAGCGGATCGCAGCCTCGATGTATCGGTACGGAAATATGTTTATTTCTCTCAATTCATAGAATATTCATGTTTCAGACTGGAGTGTAATTATTTGGTTTATATATTATATGATTGACAGTGGTGGAAAGTTACTAAGTACTAAGATGTACTGTACTTAAGTACACATTTGATGTACTTGTACTTGTGTATTGTATACTAGTTTATACTTGTACTCATTTGGGGGGCCAATGTTGTACTTTTTATCCCACTACATTTATTTTACAGATGTATTTACTAGCTACTTTATATAAATTCAGATTTCCAAACACAAACCATTGGAAAAACGTTTAATTTATTATTATTTGGTATAGATTGAACCATCCAACATTATATTTAAGTAAGTTAAACCATGAATGGGAACCATTACATGAATTGCCAGCAATTATGCAACATATTGCACAGTTCCAGCTTCTTAAATGTGAAGCTGCTTTAAAATATTTAAAACATATTTCAATATGGTAATAGTTTTTTCTGCAATGAGTACTTTTACTCCTAATATTTTGAGTAAATTTCCCTAATTCTACTTAAATCATTTTACTTAAGTGCCATTCTTGTTGCAGTACTTTAACTTGAAATTGAATTTTCTTTTACATTTGTATTTCTCAAGTTAAGAATCAGAATACTTGTTTCCACGGCTGATGAATGATCACTGAATCATTTCTCCCTGGATATGAGTTTTCTAAATGCAAGATATGAGCATATTCATTTGTATCATTAAATAACAAAGGTAGTTAAATTAAATATACAAGATGCCTGCCAAGTACTATCCCACTATTCAAAATCATGCTCTGTTGATTCTCTTAAAGCGACTAGCATTAATATCAAAACACATTTGAAGGTGAACTAGAATCACTGGGCTGCCATCTGGCACTGATGTAAAAACTAAATCACGAGAATGGATTGCATTATTTATAATGTTACCTCAGGGGCGATGCTTTATATTCGCAGCCCTGTGTCGCTGAAGAAAATGTTTACTAAATGGGTTTTCATTTGAATTTTGTCTCACTAATGATCAAAAGTCCATGTTTCTAAAACTTGTAAAATCCCATGAATTTCATAGTCAAGTAAACTAAAGATGGCTGGGTAATTCTGTTCATGTTACCACGTCACTTCAGTAATTGTCCTTTGGTACATGGCGCACCAGAGAGAAATTGCCATTATCAATGATTGCCGCTCTGTCATATTCTTCTTTTTCTCCCCCTGCAATTCCCCGACTCATCATAACAATGTGTTTCTTGTTTCAGAGCCCACGAGATCCACATGTGAAAATCCAGGCACACCTGAGCATGGCTTCATGAATTACACAACAGGCTTTAAGGTAATGTGGGCTAAACCTGAAATGGATATATGCCGTTATATAATTTAACTCTGAACATGGCATACTAGAACATGTATTATTATCAATTGGGTATTTTTGAATAGATGTTCCATGTTGAATCATTATTTATTCTTTGTTATGATATTGGAAGAATGCAAGGAGGAAACATATTGTGTCTGTATCGCTCCAAGGCGGTTGCAGTGAATAAAAAAAAAAAATGGTTCTACCACTGTGAATATGTGAAGACACAAGTGCATATTTATACTAATGTGCATGTCAGGCAGTTTGTTAGTGTGTGTAAAACATGCAATGCTAAAATGCATCATAGTAAAAAACCTATAACGTGAACATTGATGTGTGCTCAGTAGCTCCCTGGAGATGCTTTCTGCCAGTGTTTTTCATCTGATCCCCTCTCTGTGGCTCTTAGAGTGTCAATTACAAGTGCAAACTATTTCTATACTACCTTCAGAAGAATATCTGAAATGAAATTTGTCCCGAATGAAAGCAGAAGAAGCTTATTATTTAGATCACTGCTGGTAATGGCTGTGCACTTGCATTTTTTCTCCATTACGGAACGACTTTACCAATATCTCAACACGAATGACAAAGTGCTGCGTCGATGCTGCCGACAGGGAAGGTGGCTGAAAATATAAGTCATTTATTAAGATGGCCAACATTCTGCTTATCTCTATATATTTTAAAGCTGAAAGTCAGCTCCTTCGCTACTAATGTCTGTGCATCAGTTGAAAACACAAACATGGGCCATCGCCTCTAGGAATAGTCTCCATCTGCCTCCACACTCCAGATAATCATTAAAAAGGGGAAAAAACGTTAGTGCGCAGTATTTTTCCAAAGCTCTTTATATTTGATGCTGGGAGCCTATTGGCATATGCATCAGGGCATTGACTCTCTCCACTTTGTGTGCTGTCTGTTTTTGGCCAGGTGGGCAGCAGAATAGACTTCCAGTGCCAACAGGGACACCTACTGCAGGGCTCCACCACCCGCCTCTGTCTGCCAGATCTCACCTGGACCGGCGTCCAGCCTAGCTGCATCCGTGAGTGCCTGTTTTTTCTCTCTCTCTCTCTCTCTCTCTCTCTCTCTCTCTCTCTCTCTCTCTCTCTCTCCCTGTCTTTGTTTTTCACCTCCCCTCCTGGAATATTGTCACTGTTTATCTGCATTGCTGGAAACTTAGACAATAGCTTTTATTTTCTTCAACATCCCCCCTCTCCCGTGGTCGATTCGCTTTATCCAGTCATAACCTTTGACCTCCCGGGAGATTGCAGCTCCAGCTTCAATCAAGCTGCCATCCTAGTCATTCTGAGAGTGAGGTGTTGACCGTGATTTACTGTCATTGTGTTCCAGCTACCTGAACTGTCGAGCAACACCAACTAGGGCGCTGCAGTTTAGCCCAGTCGCTTTGCCAAGCGAAGTGCTTTTCAAAGTTGTGATGTACGCCAATATCTCAGTAAAATCCCTTTCAGCTACAGCATTTTCCATGCAAATACTCCCATTTCCATTGCGATTTACTATGCAATTCCAGTGTTAACACTTGAGTTAAGCAATGAAAAGCGGATTGAAATTATATTTCATAATCTTGATTTAATAACTTCCTCAAGATGTAATACCCACAAGAATTTCCTGGAGACATTTGTGCTGACAGAGCAGAAACATTGTAATGGAGGAGAAACATTGCAATACCTGTGTGTGTGTGTGTGTGTGTGTGTGTGTGTGTGTGTGTGTGTGTGTGTGTGTGTGTGTGTGTGTGTGTGTGTGTGTGTGTGTGTGTGTGTGTGTGTGTGTGTGTGTGTGTGTGTGTGTGATCCTACTTAAATTAAGGTAATCATATTCAGTTAGATGTTTAAGAGAGATTTATATTTATGGCCATTTTGGAGATTCTAGATTGTGGTGGTTATTCCAAGAAGTGTTTCTACCATATCCAGTTTCCCACCATTGGAACAAATAGGAAGAATGCATGTGCAGGAACAGGCCATAAATGCAATACATATTTATGTAATGCTTATTGTATGAGCTTTAATACAGGAGGTGTACCAAATCTAAAAACTGAAATAATTTCCAATCTTTGTCAAAAAATATTTAGAGTTTTACAATCCATTTTACAGTAAACCCCAGCATAAAAAATATTACAAGTAAAAACTAGTGTTGAAGGAGTATATTTTCTAATTGATATGTTCTAATTGGTTCCTTTCCAAAAGCTGACAGCAAAAACAAAGAATCCATAAAGCACTCCACACAAGACGTGTCACCGACAGCTCCTCCGCTCCACCTGTATCTTTAAACTGCTGACCCCGTCACTCACTAAGGAGGTTGTGCATCCCTTTGCTCCTTAATGGCATTTATTGCCTGCACTATGACATGTCCATTAAAATAAAAGAGCCGTCAATGTGATTTTAGGTCAACATAACTACAGGTTAATGCCCCAGCAACTCCCCAAACTGGCACTCACACATTTAGTTTTAATCAGAACATTTCTCTCTGGAAAGGTTTTGACTGTCAGGAATATCTTCATGCTTTGGAAGGTGTAGACAGCATGTTACTATGATTAACACACTTTTTATTGGAACTTTTAGGTAAAAATGAAAATAGTTAACAAAATGGAATGTATACCTCAAAACCATAAGATAAACTTCTGAGCATTGAAATTAGGGGGCCCTTGTGTGCTTTGGGGGGGTTTTCTCTTTCCTTAAAGAGCAACTTGCAGGTTAGAGCCCCCAGTGAATATATGTGTAGGAAAATGATGTATACACTAGATTTTCCCAAAATATACATAAATATACACTACAGTGACATCTGTCGTCGTTTTTGTAAGACATTTTTACTTCCGCATAAAAAAAGACCACCCGCGTGTGATGTCACATGAGGGAGAGCGGCCGGTCTAACGTTTTAATAAACAGCAACAATGCTAGTTTTGACACAGAAGAGGTTGAAAATGTATATTTGTATGCATATGACGGACCACAACCTTATAATTATGAGCCTGCTAGGCGGCCAAGAGACCAGCAGCAGCCAAGGATTAGAAGATATAACGGCCATCGGAGAGAAATTGAGCTGTGGTGTGAGGAGAATCAGTGGATTTCTCCTCACACCACAGCTGTCTAGTGAGTGACCGGCGTTAGCTACAGTTAAGGTTAGCTAACGTCACATCACAACATTGTAAAGTTAGCTATCATATATATATGATACTGATCCATAACAGAAACTAATGCGCAAGTATCAGCCGCATCTCGCGTTCCCTAATGCAGCTCCACACTAGGTCTTACGGTGCTGTGTACCGGAGGGGAGAGAGAGAGAGGAGCGAAGGGGGGAGAGAGAGAGAGGAGCGAAGGGGGGGAGAGATGTAATACGGTTTCCTGATAAACGTTTTGTTTGATAGGCCTCAGCTGTGGACAGTATGTGCTGCAGGGAGGTGGATGCACCTCGCACCTCGCACCCATGAACGAACGCTAGCTCCGGTCCTTTTCCTGTTAGGGAAACTGTGGACTCGATGTCCTGACAGGCTGGAGTTTGTGCAACCTGCACAAACACAAGCTCACCATGATTAAAAATTGTGAAATGCAATGTAAAATTACCGAAAAAATACCAGCTCACTAAATCACAACCGCTCAAACCAACTACTACTGCGGATTGGGCAGACAAGGGGTGTTTCTCAATGTCGAGGAAGGCTGCTCCAGAGCCACTATTTCAAGCATACTACGTCATCGAGTGCCGCCGAAGGACTGTTCCAATGTCCAGCATACTTGAAATTCTATCGAGGCCGGCGTACTTCATAGCGAGAAATTTCGAGGCTCCACATGTGTAGCCTCCGGTCTTAAAATCCCCACAAAGCTTTGCGCACGGACCTATTTCCAAATCTTTGGCGGAAATCGCTCTCCATTTAATGCGGGGCCACGCATATGACGCACACCACCACACCTGTTACACAGCGTCTTCCGTTTTCCGAGGCTAGGGAATGGATCTTGCCTCGCTTCGAAGCAAGTGACCTCGTGAAGCAAGTTGCCGGGGGTGGGGGGGGGAGAGCACGGTCGTGAACTGTCAACGGGGGGCGGGGCGCACGCTTGTGAACTGTTAGCGCCGTGTTATGCATGCCCACTGCACCTCGCGGGAGTGCGCACAGCGTAAAGCCAAAACTCACAGACATTTCAATGATTTGTAGGGCAAAGTTGGGTTTGGAAACGGTATCATTTCCTTTTTGGCAGGCATGCTTAACACCGGAGCCTCGCTGTGGGGAAACTTTGGCGCTGTTCCGAGTTTGTTCTAATCCGTCAAAATGACGGACTGCTTTCAGATTTTTCCGTCATTGTTAAAAAATATCCGTCATAGACGGAAAATATTCAGTTAACGCGACCTCTGCTCGGAAGACATGTGCTACCAAGCAAGTGTCCTCGATATCGAGAAACACCCAAGGAGTCCGAGAAAGTTGCTCCCCCATGTGACGTAATATAGTATGACGTAAAAAAAAATGGCTCCTTTACCCTCTGAATTCCTGCCCTTATGTCTCGTACAACATATGAAATCCTGCATTAACTTTTTTAATTGTAATTTTCAGGCAAGGTTAAGCATAAATCTAGTAAAAAAGAAAACCTGCAAGTTGCTCTTTAAGTGAGTTCTATAGGTTTTTGTGCAAGTACATTCTCGCCAAGGGCTTGAATCCCAAATGAACACCAGAGGGAGTTTCTCTCCCACACACTCACTGCGTGACTCCTTTATTTACTTCTGTAACTCAATGACATCACTATGTAACGCTTGTGCTTCTATTGGCTAGCAACAGATTTAATGTAATAAGCTAAGGGGAGGGACATATTTGACAGTTGACCACTAAGAACAGAGCTGGCCAGCTAACCAATCAGAGTAGACTGGGCTCTGGTTTCAGACAGAGGGTGAAAAGAGGTGCTGCAGCACAGGCAGAAAAATAAAGCACATTGTGAACATTAAAGCAAAACATATAACAGTAGAAACAAAACAAAAAAATATGAACCTGATATGTACAGTAAGGATAATAAGGGCCCTTTTACATTTTCTTATTCACTTTTTTTGTCAACAACCAGTTTGCGTGATTATCCTCAGAGGAAACCTAATGCATAATAATAATGTCATTAATATGTAAATACATGATTCTACCGATCCTGATGGAAAGGTGTTATTAGTCACTTCAGAAGCACCTTAGCATTTTACCATCGACATTACACAGACTCAAGCTGAGGTCAGGAGTCAATTGCTTGATTATGTAGCCCTGATTGACAATGGTTGATATTCAACGAGCCACATGCTTAAATATGATAATTAGAATTGTAGTGTTAGGGTTAATGGATTCCACATTGTACATAGACTGATAACAAAGGAATGAAGAATGATGAACATTACATGAAGCTACTTGATTAGTTTGTAGACCTTAAGTGTTGTTTGTAACTTTGTCAACCAACTTTTACATGTATGGCTAATGAAACATTTTAGACTGTAGCTAAAACTTTGAAATGCCAGTGCATCATTTCATTGTATTTCATAGTGGCTGGAAATATATTTATCCACCTCTAAGTGATACATTGCATCCCAGTGAATGGCCTCTGGATAGCTCCTGTCTACAACCTTTTTGGATTTGTATACAAAACATCCCACGAGCCACGTTCAATGTCACATTGAAAAAAATACAAAATAACAATTTGTTTAGCCTTTTTGTGTAACTATGATGTTGTAAAGCCACCCACTGAAATGGCAGTCTGACAAGTTGTTCACATTTCATTCAGAAGCTCCATGTTTTGAGGCTTTTAACTCACTCAGTTCAGAAGGTGCAGTTTCTTCTGTTGCTCTGCGTGTCTGTGCTGAAGCTGCAGCGTTTCAGGTGCTGCACTCCGGCTCTGGTACATTGCTTGTGATGGATTGAAAAATGTATCGATTTTCCCCTGACCTTGTATCTCTCCAGATTCTATCAGTCCATACTTTGTTGAAAAAAATCTCAAATGTACTATGTTTTCTTTCTGAGGAAGCTCTAACCTTCAAATACACATAAACATTGGTGATGTTAAGTTAAATAGAAATACTAACGGTGAGAACAGGTAAGTTGCAAACTGGCGAAAGTTTTTTCATCAAACATAATTTTCCTTAAAGTGAAAAGTTATGAGCTAAGGTTTTGCCCTGTGACTTTGCAACTTATAAGTTAATTTAATAGTAAATGGTAGAAACGACATTTATAACGTACTGTAAATTCTAGGATCACAATGTTATCATAAAAGACTGTTAGAGTTTATTTTCCGGTGTATAAATATATCATTATTTGATATAAAATAACACGTCAAATAAATCATGTGACATTGTGTTAGTATGAATTTAGGCATTGAGCAGAATAATTAATAAAGGTGCAATGTTACATAGCATACCTTGTATTTCTAATTGATATACCTACAGTGGGGAAAAAAAGTATTTAGTCAGCCACCAATTGTGCAAGTTCTCCCACTTAAAAAGATGAGAGGCCTGTAATTTTCATCCTAGGTATACCTCAACTATGAGAGACAAAATGACAAACAAATCCAGAAAATCACATTGTCTGATTTTTAAAGAATTTAATTGCAAATTATGGTGGAAAATAAGTATTTGGTCACCTACAAACAAACAAGATTTCTTCTTTAAGAGCCTCCTCTGTCCTCCACTTGTTAACTGTATTAATGGCACCTGTTTGAACTCGTTATCAGTATAAAAGACACCTGTCCACCACCTCAAACAGTCCACACTCCAAACTCCATATGGCAAACCAAAGAGCTGTCAAAGGGACACCAGAAACAAAATTGTAGACCTGCACCAGGCTGGGAAGACTGAATCTGCAATACGTAAGCAGCTCGTGTGAGAATCAACTGTGGAGAATTAATTGAGAAAATGTAAAAGACATGACAAGACACTGAATAATCTCCCTCGATCCGGAGGGCTCCTACGCAAATCTCACCCCGTGGGGTCCAAAATGATCACAAGAACGGTGAGCAAAAATCCCAGAACCATCACGGGGGAGCCTAGTCAATGACCTGCAGAGAGCTGGGACCAAATTAACAAAAAAAAAAGGGGAGGGGGCTACCATCAGAACACACTACGCCGCCCAGGTCACTCAAATCCGCAGTGCCAGACCGTGTCCCCTGCTTAAGCCGAGGTAAACACTGTCCAGGCCCGTCTAAGTTTGCCTAGAGAGCATTAGATGATCCAGAAGAGGATTGGAAGAATGTCCATATGGTCGAGAAACCAAAATATAACTTTTTGGGTAAAACTCAACTAAACGTGTTTTGAGGGAAAGAATGCTGAGCCTGCATCCAAAGAACACCATACCTTACTGTGAAACATGGGGGTGGAAACATCTGCTTTGGGCTGTTTTTTCGCAAAGGACCAGACGACGTCCGTGGTTAAAGGCAAAAATGAATGGGGCCCATGTATCGTGAGATTTGAGTGAGCAACCTTCCTTCCATCAGCAAAGGGCATTGAAGATGAAACGGGCTGGGTCTTTCAGCATGGAGCAATGATCCCAAACACACCGCCCGGGCCACGAAGTGCTTTCGTAAGACAGCATTTCAAAGGTCCCATGGAAGTGGCCTAGCACAGTCCTCAGATCTCAACCCCATAGAAAATCTTTGGAGGAGTTAAAGTCTGTGTTGCCCAGTGACAGCCCCAAAACATCACGTGGCGCTAGAGGAGATCTGAAATGGGAATGGCCCAAACATACCAACAACAGTGTGGCCTGAAAACCTATAGTTTACTTACGTACCCCAGTTCTCAAGAACAATGAAAGTGGAGATGTCTCACTATGGATCGCCTCAACGCGTATGCAAACAGAAAGGCATCATCTCGTTACGCCAATCCTGATTTGGCTGGGATCTTGACGTCTACGTCAGGGAATCCACCCCCCTATAAGTGAGCTTTGCGCAACGACGCAGCGGTCATTCCAAAAAAGCACGCTTCTTCGCCCTTAGCAAGAACGGGCCGTCTGGTGAGACATCTCACCTTCATGTTACCTGAGAACTGGGGGTTAGTAAGTAAGCCTTATTCTCATTCATAACACTCCGTTCCGATGTTCTCACTATTGAGATATTGAAATCCCCGTATTGCTAGACATCGCTGTATCTCGAAAATCACCCAAAAACAACCAGAACTAAACTAGGTAGAAACCCTGTATCAACACGGGGCCCAGCACTGCGCGGGCCACACTTGCAGCAGAGACATCTATTCTGTAAAAGCGGACAAAAAGTGGGTCGGTGAGGACGCAGCTCCGCTGCTGCACAAATGCTTGGATGGAAGACACCTTTGAACAAAGCCCAGGATGTAGCCAGTCCACGAGTAGATGGACACGCAGCCCGTGGTGCCTGCAACCCTGACTCGTAAAGCCAGAGCAATCGCTTCCCAATCCAGTGGGAGACGCCGTCCTGTAAGGGCTGCCCCTTCTAAAGAGTTGGTCATTGCACGAAACCTTTGACCTGTCCCATATAGGTGCGGAAAGCATGAACTGGACACAGCAAATCGCCGCTGTTCCTCAGAGGAACACAGCGGCGGAGGAAAATGCCCACAATGTCAATGGGGGTACATGAGCAAACCACCGTTAGGTATAAGGCGGGTTGGGCTTCAGCAACACTCTCGTGTGAGTTGCATGAAGGATGTTACAGGAGCGCATGAATTTCCACGACGCGCTTGGCAGATGCCAGAGCCAGTAACAGCACGTCTTCAGTGCAGGTGTTTCATTCAGCTTCTTCCAGGGGTTCAAGAATGGAGTCGAGTGGACCCATCTAAAAACCACTGCCAATCCCATAAGGGCACAAGTGACCTGAAACAGGGAGGACCTGCGAGCGCCTTTCATGAAACGGCGACCAAGATGTTGCTAGCCGTCTTCCCTCAAAGCCCACATGGCAAGCGCAATAGCAGCCAGGTACACTTTGATCGTAGAGAAAGCTCTGTGTTTATCAATTAGTCCGTAGAAATGATAAAATCACCCCGACCAGGAACATTGAAAAGAGATGGTGTCCTTTTTGAAAGGCACCATTCCTCAAACACTCCACTGTACAGTCATGAAAGACCGGTGAGGAAGCTCGTTGCACTCCGCTGAATATTTTATCACACTTCGTGAGGAGGGGCACGCGGCGCGCGGGGCGGTCCAGTGGGGTCAGCGCGTTTTTCTGGAGGCCGGCACACACTGGGCGGCGGGGCCACACTGGGCCAGGCCCATAGTCAAGCGCTCTGGGTGGTGGTGAAAATCGTCCCCGCCTGAGACAGTACTGTCCTGCGTAGTGGGAGCTGCCAGCGGCTGCCCGCACAGCAGCTGATATATCTTCCGCCAGCCAGTATATTGCGGCCAGTGCGACGCCTATCAGGATCAGTGTTGGCGGTTCCTCCTCTCGCGCCGCGGCGGAGGTGTCGCCGCGTCTGGACGAGCGCCAGGCGCGGGCGGTGGCCACGCGCCTCCCCCCGCGCGAGGACGGAGGCCAAACGTGCACGGAGCGCGTCCACCCCTAATGGTGGCGTTAATCGCGCCAATGTGAAAAGAACAGCTGACATTGAGCATTTTCTTTTGATGCGAGACAGATCTACCGGCTGGATCGGACGAACGCCCCACAGCTGACTCACAACCATTGGATTGTAGAGCCCAGTCTCATATAGTGTGCACCTCTGGACCAGTCAGTATCGCCCCGGGGTCACTCTCCTGGTACGTGGCAGCGCTCTCAGACAAGGAGAACGCCCAGCTCCATAAGACCAGTTTGCGTGCCAGCATGTGTAATGGAGGAACCAAACCCCTGGCGGTGTATATACGTACTGGTGGTCGTGGTTGCGTCACTCCGAGACTGATGTCATCTGAGAAAAGGCAAGAGCGTTTTAGGGTGAGGAACAGCGCTAAAAGCTCCAGATAATTTATGTGTGACCGTGTGAGGTCTCTGCTGCCAGAGACCCCTACAGGTCGACCGTTTGATAAGCCGCCCCCAGCCCGTCAAGACATGCGTCTGTGGTGACCACCGTCGCGCGGATAGGCACAGCACCCTAGGCCACGCCCCGTACTAAAAAGTCGGGTGTTTGCCAGTGGCGCAGTGCCATTCACGCATTCAATAGGACCTATCACCTCCGCGGGCCATGACCGCTGGTCCAGCGAGCAGCTACCGCAGCGCGCTGACAACTCCTCTGGTGTAGAGGTCCCGTCCCGTCCCACCAGGATCGCTCTGATGCCATGAGCCCCAGGTAAGCGCAGACATGATCTGAAGAGAACATATTTGCGTAGCCGAAATGAGCCCCGGGCAAGCTCTGAAGGCTTTCCTCTTTCTGTGACAGGGCGGGCTGTAAGGGCACCCGAATTCAGGTGTAGCCAAGAAGAGTACATTCTGGGCTGGGGACACATGCTCTGTTTCTGGTTTATTCGAACCCAGATGGTGTTTTGCGAGTCAGTTCGTCGCGTAATAGCTCTTTGTCTCCGACTGTGCGAGAAGCAGCCTGCTCTCCAGGATAAGTTGCCAAGCGAATACCCCTATTGTCTTAACGGGGCTAGTCGCGCTGT
>NW_011336013.1:61929-90561 GCF_000735185.1 Notothenia coriiceps
CAATGGAGAGAGAACGATTACTCTTCGAAAGCATCCCCCCGTTTGAAATTTGTGCCACGCCCGATTACACCATATGGCCGAATGTTTGGCTCATTTACTAGATCCTTGTATCTGCAAGTCTCCCAAAAAAAAAATGTGGGCGGTAACAATCTTGAAGTAACCACATTTGGGTTTGTGTGTGAAAACAACGCTCACATGACCTACATCCTCTTGTCCTCCGCAGAACAACAGCCACCCGGCTCCCGGCCGCAGGCATGGCCAGTCACTATCTCGTCTTCGTGCCAACAAAAGGATTGACTCGACCCTCACTCATCAACACAACCTGCAAACACTGGATCCATGATAGAATGTCCATGCAAGCTGCGCCTGCCTTGCCTTCCTTGTTCTCTCTGAAGCTGCCTGGTCTTTTTACCATCCTTTAATGGGTCACCCTTTTGTCGCAGATAGCATCGAGTAGACCAGAACGCATTGGCGAGCTCGGCCCCGCCGCGATGCTGTTGCGGTCAGCATTTCTCGCCGCGCGGGCCCGGGGCCTTAATGGGTGTTTCCAGACCGGTGGACAGTAACCTTCTTCATAGCGGTTCAGCCGAAATATGACACCTACTCCCCCTTACTGTTTAACCATTTGGGGTTATTTAATGTTACCTTCATATTAAGGCTAATCAAATTACAAGGCTGTAAGATCGCAAACTCAGCCTAGGCGGGTAGGCTAACTGATCACAGCCCACCCTGTCCTTTCATCAGACGGGACCAGCGAAAAGAAATGAGGAATAGAACCCATTGCTGGGGTATGATAACAACCTGTACTCTCAAGCACAGACAAGGGCATCTCTTGTTAAAGTTATCTTATCTTAGCCTCCAGCGCATATAGATACCCGATTCTATCTATACTGGCGCTGACCTTAGACCTATCTCTTTAGTGGAGGAAAACAATTGTGGAATCACTTACATTCGATCTCTGGGGATTGCAGTGCTGATGATAACACCTGGTACTAAGCCACAGCAACTTTTAAAGTTATCTTATGCTAGCCGCTCATATAGATAGATTCTATCTATATGCCTGACCTTAGCTATCTCTTAGTGAGGAAACTGGACATCACTTTACTCGATCTGGGATTCAGTTCTTTCTATTGGTATTTGCGTCTTATTATTTCAACAGTTTACGACAAACTGTGACTTTTGACCATGGAAATGTTTTTTAGGATTGACAAACCATCATATGTGTAATTCATGGCACAATTCAAACGGGATCGAAAGATACGTTTTCCTCTCTCCATTTGACTTCAATACATTATTTTTCCGAAATAAGGGATCCCATGGGCCGGAAGTAGATGGGCGTGACTTCGCCACTCTCATAGGGGGTGTAACCCGGTTCACAAACATTTGGTTCGGTACGTACCTCTCAGTTTTTAGGGTCACGGTTCGGTCGTGTGTGTTTCGTAACAGGCAGAAAAAATTATCACAAAACGATAAAATATATTTTTGGGGGTTTTTAATTATTATTAAAACTGTGAATAATGTATTCACCAAATAAATACAAAATATAAATAAAATAAACCATTAAGGTGCAGCATTTTCGATGAACTGAAATAATCTGATATACTTGAACTGTACAGTACTAGGTACTGCACCTTAAAACAGCCAGCTTGGACATTTAGGGCTTGTCCATTGTATTTTCATGTTTTTTTAAAGAAAAATTAAAGGTGACCTATCATGCAAAATGCCACTTTTGTAGTCTTTTAAAAATGAAATGTGTCCCCGGGTGGTTCCAGGGGAAACTCACCAAGTGTCAGAAAAACACAAACCCTCTCTATTTTCCTCCATACCCAAATCTCTTAAAAAGGGGCTGCAACTGATCTGATACAGACTTGATCCAGATTTGAACACTTCTATGACGTCACAGAAGTGGCGGCTAAATACGGCTATTGGGCCAAACTCCACCAATCAGGAGAGGAGACAGCCACCGGACATTGCCATTTGAAAAGCGCCTGGAGGACGCTGTAGTACATAGATACTGTAGATGGTGCTGTTCTCACATAATCAGGGCCCCATGCCAAAGACAGGTGTTAAATTGAGCGAAATGAGGAATGGCTAAATTGCCATGATCTGTTTGGTATTTTTGAAAAAAAAAAGTCATAAATATGCCCTTATATAGGTAGTATGGTCCTACACGTATATTATTCAAATTATAAGCATGATAGGTCCACTTTAGGTTGTCACATGATTGCCGATTCCCGGAATGGCAGGCTGGCACTAACATGTCTTCCTTGCTGTGGGAGAACACACTCACCCTCTCGCTAGGGACAGAGGTAGCACTAGCAGATACAGGCCAGGTAGCGCTTTGCTAACATGTGGCAACATAAGGATATTTGCGTTTGTAATAGCTTTGCTCGGTCTGAACTTTTTGCGAGTGGTGGAGGCTTTAAATGCTAGTGGGAAGTTGAGGTTTGCACTTCAGTCTTTTTTCTTTGGGTAACTGGTGACATTCCACGTTCGGGTGATGCCTTATCCAAATGAGTGTGCAAGTTGATGTATTGCCCCAGCCGCGTAAATCATTTTTTACAATGATGCTGGAGGATTTTCGAGCTCAACTTTCTCGTGCGTTCGCCATTTCGCCCAGTTCCCCGTGCAAATTACTGACTAAATTTGAACGCATCCCCTGTGACCAACTCTCATAGTATGCCTCTCGTCCAATGAAATGACTTGCTTGCTCTTATGACGCCGTTGAACCCCAATGTGAGGCAAATTTACTCTGAATGCTGCAACGCAGCACCTGAGATTACTGTTGTTTACGTTCTCAATTTTTTACGTTTAACGTTATATTCGTTCTGTACACTTCGGTACACACGTGTACCGAACCGAAGGGCCCATACCGAATATTTCCGGTACGAATACGTAAACTGTTACACCCCCTACTATCCACTGAGCCACAGCCGCCCCATAACAATGCAGATTTCGAACTCTGTTGTGGCTACTCAATACATTTAAGGAACCTCATTGAAGTTGTGTTACATAAATATAAACACGCGTTGGACACTGCTTAAACTCTTCATTCTATTCTAAACCCTTGCTGAATACATAACATTTCAATGTCTACATCTTGCAACCTAAATACAGTGTATTTGTTGGGAACACTTTGAGAAAAGGTGCATTAGTAAATGTATTATGCTGTAGTTGATTGTGTGCATGCCTGTTTATGTGAATGTGTTCCCTACTGCGTGGCAGAATCTTTGTGCTTGTGTGTGTCAGTGTGTTATTGCGTTGGTGTTTATGTGCCTTTGTGTACAGCTCCATACGTCCTCTATAGGAGCTGCTGGGAGGCTGATCTGCTGCAGAGCTGCTCAGACTCATTGTTCCTTCTCTGCACCTCCTCTCCTCTCCTCCTTTCCTGTCCTCTTTTGCTCTTCCTGTCTTTGTTCTTGTGTCCTTTTCTCCTCCTCTTTTGCCTGCAAATCTTCTCCTTTTTCCTCTTCTTTTCCTCTCTTTTCACCATCTCGTTGTATTGTCCTTCTTTTCCCTCCCTTTTGCTTTGTTCTCTATTTTCAAGGTCTTCTTGGCTTTTCCACCATCCTGTCTTCTTCTCTGGTGTCCCTTCTTTCCTCAACCCTTCTGTCCTCTCGTTCTCTTCCTTTTTGTATATTTCCCTCATCCCCTTGTCTCTAATATCAGCTATTCTCTTTTCTTCTTTGCATTTGCCTTCTCTTCTTCATGTTCTGGTATGACATTGTTTTCTTTTGTCCTCTGCTGTTCTACTGCTGTCCTCATCTTCATTGTATTCTTCTACTGTCTTTGTCTTTTCTCTTCTGATTTTCCCTTGTAACTTTTGCCATTTTCTTTATTGTCCTTTTCTCTTCTGTTCTTTCTTCTTGCCTTCAATCTTTGTTATGCTCTTGTTTTAATCTTCTTTGATTGTGTCCTCCTCTATTCTCTTCTCCATTTGTCCTCTTTCCTCCTATCTGCTTGTTGCCCCCCTCTTCCTTTCTTTTCTCTATGTTCTAGTCTTCCTTTGTCCTCCTATGCCCTCTTCTCCCCCATTATTTCTGTTTTATATGCTTTGTCTCTTTCATTGTCCCCTTCTTTCTCTTTTCTATTTGTTCTATTATTTCCTCCTTTTTGCTTTTGCCCTCCCATTTCTTCTTCTTTTATGTCCCACTCTTTCCATTTTTGTCTTTTGTTCAACATCGTCCTTATTTTTCTCTTCCTATTTTGATTGTCCTCTACTTTGTCTATTTTCCTTCTTCACATATCCCCTTTGCCCTCCTCTCCATATCCTCTATTTTCCTTATTTTGTCTTCCTCTTCTCAATTGTCCTCTCCCGCTTCCTTCTCTCTCCTCTCTTCTCCTCTCCTCCTTCCTCTCCTCGGGGTGAGATATTGCCTGTGTGATGGGCTGTGACAGTGACGTTAATGGAAGCACTGTACATTTAACGACCTATATCTCCGGAAATTCCTCCGCCGCTTCTCATTGTTCTCACACACACAAACGCACACACATCTGAAACTATACGAAAGGCAATCAGTGCAGCAGCAGAAACAGATACATGTTTGGACACCTGTTAACACACCAGATATTTGTTTGTTGTTTTTTGCCTCAACAATAGATAACTACGTTTTTTGGCTAGCGTTTATGCGAGTGTGTGGTGTGTGTGTGAGCGTCAAAGGACAAATGTCATTTAACTCGGTGTGACTGTGTGTGTGTGTGTGTGTGTGTGTGTGTGTGTGTGTGTGTGTGTGTGTGTGTGTGTGTGTGTGTGTGTGTGTGTGTGTGTGTGTGTGTGTGTGTGTTGTGATATGACACAACTATCAATGGCACAACAAAACAGCGGGGGATTAGCTGAGCTGGAAGCAAAGCTGAGGAAGAGCAAATGAGCAGAAGGAAGTGAGAAGGGATGACATTTACAACAGGGACAAAAAATAGTTAAGAAGGAATGGATAAAGAAAAAAGAGTTATAGAAGAAATAAGGGATGTAAAAGGAAAATAATGATGAAAATAATTCTAAGTTGAATGTGTTGAGAGTTGAGTTTCATTCTCATTGTAGCTAAATGGCATTCCCTACAAAGAAACATTGAATTAGTTCATTAAATGGCTCTGTTTTTGCACTGATAGAAATAGGGCAATGGAATGAAACATAATGCAACCATTATCTACTGAGCCGTTAACTCAATTAACTTCTGGACTTTATTAATTCATACTTGTCCTTTCATTACCAACTTTTATTCAAGATATGTTAGCATTGTCATAATCATAGTGCGTTTATATGTTTTTTGCAGACAATGTACCGTTCTATCTATGCTTCTGTTCTTTACTATCCCACTTGTTTCAGGTTGTGTTGACTTCATGAGATGTTTTCATGGTCCACTTATGTTGTATGTTTGATAAAAGGGAAGTTAGGTGCTCTTTTTTTGGTCTGATTGATTACCAAATACAGCATGCTAATGTTACGTCTTAAAAAAGGAATGATTTTCTTTCCAAAACAAGGTGGTCTTACGAGCTTTAGCACGATAATAAAAGGCATCAATTATTCAATAGTGCAGAATGAACACATCAAAACTCAGTGTAGGGTAAGAAATCTGGCCTACTATTTTTTACAAAAGAACTATGAAACAAATACACAGAGAGATGGAAAAATGTATTATTTCAACTTTGACAACAACGTTGATTACCAGATCTATCCTTCTTTTTTAACGTTGCAAAATAAAAGTCTGAGATATACAAACTACCTATGTTTACCAAAGCTAAATTCACTCCAAAAGCTCAATAAAGTATAAAATGATGTTTAAGCCAAGCGCACATTTTAAGTGTTTCAACTGCCATACATTTGCATAGCTGCCAGTATGTGAATAGTAACTTTTAACGCCAAATATTCACAGGTGAGCATTTCAAGTTTTGTGTTGTTTATGTCTTCCGCCGGCTGTAAAAAGGCCTAAATGCTGAATATCTTTTTAATTTGTGTTGCCCAAGAGTTATGTTTTCTTTCAGTTGTTGGTTCTCACCACTAAATATAACGTAGGAGCCCAAATAACTACACATTTCTGATGAGAAAACAAGGATTTAATTGAACTTATTTGGCAATAATGTATTCAGAACTCAATTCGCTTCAATGCCAGTCACCCTGTGTCCTTAACTTTCTAAAAGAAAATCAAAATATCATGAGCTCCATGTGAAAGTGTGTTAGTGAAAGTGGAACTTGGTATCTTCATACCTCCACCTAATGGGTTCTCCTCCACCACAATACATCCTGCATATAACTGAGCACTTTGTAAAGTAATTTTTAATTGGGGAAATTCTGTCTGTGTTGTGACTAATTGATTCCCAATAGTGGATGTTATGACAGCTGCTTGTGCAGCCTGTGGGATGTAATGAAATCCCACATGTTGTTTAACCTTTTAAAATCCACTCCAGCGGATTAGCTGCTGGCAGGCAGCACATGCACTGCTATTGAAATGTATGCGGATATCTGATTATTTTCATGGACAGTTGTTGGTTTTTCAGGAAGTAGTGTGTGTGGGTGTGTGTTGGTTATTTGGGCAGCTGTGTGTTCTATATCGTATAAGGCTTCGCCCTCTAAGGCTATCGCTATTGGGTAATCCCTCCTGCACGTGTGCAGCACTGACAGATTTAATCCACGCCCACCTATGACGTGGGCCCCACCTCCGGGCTCACTTCCGTATAAATAGGAAGTAGGCCCTACCATCTACTCCCACTTTTCTTCAGCACTCCGTTGCAGAAGCATTGTCAGGCAAAAACAGTTCTGTTAAGAGCTACTTACCAGCTTTTTAGGAGGAATGCTTGCTTTTCGGTAAGTAGCTCTTAACAGAACTGTTTTTGCCTGACAATGCTTCTGCAACGGAGTGCTGAAGAAAAGTGGGAGTAGATGGTAGGGCCTACTTCCTATTTANACACACTCACTCTTGCGCGATACCCGTCCGGATAAGTTTAGCGCCGGTCTCCGCGTCTGGTTGAGGGAATCACCGGCGTCGGAGGGACACGGTTAAAGGATGGGATCATAGCTGGCATTACGTGTTGTGAGGCGCAAGTATCCTTTGATATCCAATGCATTGGGTCAAGAGAGTCTCATTGTACTTCACTCTACAGAGTGATACCGACGCCGCGGAGAGACCTCTTCGTCTTTCGTAGTTAGGAGTAATGCGGTTAGGACACGACCACACACACGCAGTCCCCTTACGGTAGAGAGACTATATCGTCGAACCGCGACTGCGGCGTCCGCAGTAAGTGTCTTCGTTGGAGAAGAGCGAAGGTGTAAGCGTCCTCCCTGGCAAAAGACCACTCTGTAGAGTGATACAATGAGACTCCTTGACCCCACATGCAATCTCTTAGAATATAACAAGAAGTAAAGCAATAAAAAGTAGAAGAAAGGGGGAGAGGAAGAGGGCAGCCACCCCCAAAAGACCCAAGAAGAGGAAGGTAGATACCACTATTACTACCGAAAAAGCATAACAGCTACTAAAAACATAGAAGATAAAACTACAAGTAGATCTAGTTGGTCATATGAATATACAACATCGAAAGATATAAAAGAGATCACGTCCCAAAACCCGATTCGATAGAACGTACTCGGTGTCGACCCTCGTCTCTGCAGATTAGGACATTTTCGCCTAGTTTTCACTCGCCGCTCCTGGTCGAGCGACGACGTCGGTTTACAGAAACTACCTTTGTGGAACTTTTGTTCGGGTCACTACATCGGTCTCGGTGCTCTCAGCCTTACTCGTGCGTTGGGCTTACCACGGACGTCTAGGCCCGACTGAGCACATTCGGTTTCGTAACGGAGGTGTTGTCTCACTCTCTCGGCACGAAATCATTGTCCGAACGGAAGACTCCCACATCGGGTCCTGTTGTTTCCACCAGTAACACTGCTATTGAAGAAAAACTGACAGGTAGATTCACGCATTTTCGTGCTGCCCTGTATGTTTAAGCCGACGACAAGGGGCTCCCTGCTGTCGCTGCTCCTTTACGCGAGTTTACAGTTACCACATTGTACTTCGGTTGTGTGGAATCCCATATTTCCGTCCAACCCAAGTCGTTGCGAGAGACCAGTAATATTTGAGCGCGCGTATGACACTCACGTGAGTCATCTCTACAGATCGTACATCGTCGTATAGAGTATAGCATCACGCGTTCGCGCACCGCGAGACGCGATCGCCTCACGGTCCCGTCCTGGTCATTGAGTCTATGACTACCAGACAGCGTCGCCGGACTCACATTAAGGCACACAGGATAGAACTCCCGAGCTTGTAAGCGACGGACCGCGAAGGTAGACACGTGTCTCGGAGTCAATCGAGATGTAGCATGACGGACGAGGAGTAGTCCACGAAGCACGATCCGCCAGAGCTTAGCACCTTTGTTCCTTCCCTATCCGTCGACGCTAGAGCACGAAACTCCGCTCTGCGCGCTCGTCCTACGCACTTCCTCCTCGAGCAGACTCCTATGCCAGTTCTTTAAGAAAAGTCACCAGTACGTGCGCCACCACGCGAATAACACGTTTAAGATCGACGTGAGCTCGACAAAGAGTAAGAATGAATGCGAGAAGGAAGTAAAGCACCTCCTTATTGCAGACGAAACTCGAACTCTGAATTACATATGAACTTGTAAACTATTGATAAATACAACAAAATAGTTAGATATATATCCACCAAATATTCACAATATACCCTCCAAGAACCCAATAGGAAATACAAAAAAAAAAAAAAATAAACAAAACAACACAAAATAACACCAAAAAACTTAACACAACGACGACTCTTCCATGGTTCCTCTCTATCTCAAGAGAGACAAGAATAGGAAGGACAACCACAGCTCAAAACCCCAATCCGTCAACTGTCAGAACACTAAAAGACCGAAGGCTGACATGATCAGGAATTCCCAGAACATAGCAATCAAAAATACTGACAAACGAGCACATGCTAATATTCGGGAACGACGTTGGCATAGGTAAAGGGTGAACCTCGTCCACAAGTCTCTGAACATGTCCCCGACGCGGCCGGCCGCACTAGAGTAATCCAGCCCGTAACCACATCTTATGACACCCCGGTATAAGAAATCTTACCTTCAGAGAGTCGTGTGACCAAAGATGAGCATAATAACCTCGTTGCAAGTCACCACACTTATAGGTATGGCCAAAAGCGGGTATATGACAGACCCCGACACTACCGACCCGTCAGGGTTCCGAGGTAAAGTCATATGAGATCGGGGCCCGAATATGACGGACACTAGATCCTCGGACCCTGCAACAAGAACATCATCAAAACACACTCAGAAGCAACGTACTTACACAAACTAAGAAAATACTTTTGTAAACAGGAATCAGGCAGAAGGACCCGAGTCCTCGAAACTTAATCCGTCACGCCAATCGACGAGTGTAAGACTTACAGGACGAACTTTTGTCTTATGATTTTAGCATAAGCACACATATTGTATAAATAAGCATGTTAACACCGTGGACCTACCATCCTCTAGGGGGGGTCTTCACCTCCTCTAGGGGGGTCCGGAGGCATGCTCCCCCGGGAAGATTTTTTTTTAAATATTGAAGTTGAAAGGATCAATCTGGTGCACTTTGAGAGCAAAATTAAGAGATTTATGGATACATCTCTCAACACCCATATGAAACAGAACTGTGAACAGATTTTTCTTTATGGGTATTTTACAAATCAATCCTTTCAAACTGTATTCTTGTTTTGTCATATAGTATTTCATAACTGTTTTTCATTTATTCTCTCTGGCTGTCCATCTCATAATGTTCACATAAAAACTAGGTGTCAATAGGAATATCATTCAGAAGAATTATAATTTCATGCAAAAATCTGTCACAAAAAGAGGTTGCACATTTAGATTCAGGTGTTGTTATGGCAACGTCAGTGGCCAAAGAGCCACATTTACTGCTGCAAATACTTTCAATTTTTTTTTGCTAGGGGGCCCTTAGTGGCTGCTGGGCCCTAAGCGGCTGCTTATGTCGCTTAATGGGTCGGGTCGGCTCTGGATCCATCTCATCCATGGTAGATTTCTGCAAAAAGCAAATTCATGTTAGCCTCAAGCTCTTCGATGCTCATTTCATAAATGAAAATAATAATAGACTTGTACTTTGAAGCACTAGCTGTACCTCTACAGTCCATGAATGCTCAATCCTCAAAATTGCCCATTTTGAAAGTTTGTAAAAGAAATGCTGAATTCATATTACTATTTGTAACCGCTGACGGTGACAGAGAGAGGCAGGTAAAATGAGACAAACCAGACTCAGAGTAGCCAATGCTGCAGTTCGACTGCTGATAGGAAGTAGAATTATACCACCATTTCACTTATGTTAAAACGTTTTTTTTGAGAGGTTGAGACTGAATTTCTGCTCACATAAGGTGTTCATGTTAACAAGGATTATTGATCACAATGCATAGCAACAGGCAGCCTTTTAAAGATCTACAGTGTCCCTTTGACAAAGATAATATCAGTGCTTATTTTGTCCTAACCAGGCAAGTCAGCAAGTGTAAAACTCATTAAAAAATCTGCAAAAGTCGCAACTTAGAGAAGCAGCAGACCGAATGATAAGAGCCCTCTGCTTAGAACATGGCAACATTTTTTCTTTTTGAGTATTGTATCCGAGACCTGACCAAGCTACGACATCTCTATTAATAAAGAGAATAGCAACATAGCATTTCATTATTTTACATTTTATATATAAATTAAGGATTTATACATTGCTTATAACGAAAAAATACAAAACATTTTTTTGATCTTACATGACATTTACAAGTGAAATTTTACACAACATATTCAATAACTTACAAATGCTTTATTTGCATAAAAAATATATCTCTTTACAAAACTTGTAATATGTACATATTCATATACACAGGTTTTTGAATGGGATAACAATTGTGTGATACATTTAAAAGCATTCTACTCTACTCCAGAGTCGGATGTGGGACTGACTTAGTGTACTGTGTTTACCAGGTGCATTTCTTTCTCATCCATAAGAAATATGAACTCGCAAAATATATTACATATCGATAACACAAGACATCTTTTCGAAAGAATGCCATAAAGTATCAAAACTGTATAAATGTACAAAATGTGACAGCAATGACAGGAATCAACATAGTGATACAAAGTACTATACATGTAGCAGCAATTGCTATACTGGATCACTTTTTGCCAACATGCACAGGTATGAAACTATGTTCTGCTTTTCAGAGGAACCTATTCTTCGATAAACCCTCAGAGCTGACATCACTCAGCTAAATCATTGCAAACTGTGCAGATTAATTACACTGATGTACAGTTTTACTAATGCAAATGCTATGTATCCCTTAAAAACATATGCCCATACAGTATTCAAGGCACTGCAATGATGTAGGAATGTGATGACAGTGTCAAATTCATTTTTTTATTTTTAAAACATACGTGGTAGTTGAATGGTAGTACAATGCTGATGGTGGCTCCTGGTAAAGTGTGCAAACTGTTGTATGTATACTGTACATTTGTTGGCAGAAGCTGATGGGTCAGTAAGACATGGACATAACCATTTGTGTCGATACAATAGGCCCTGGCCGTGTATTCATCAATCATCTCAGAGTAGGAGTATGGATCGAGGATTAACTGACTAAGGCACAGTTTCCCAAAAGAATTATAGAAACGCAAACACTGCTCTGTTAATGAGAAATCCGAGATCATGTGGAAGTTGCACTTGTTATGTCTTGGAAATACTTTAAGGAAAGGCAACCGCATGTCAAATCTTTTATCATCATAAAACAAGACACACTCCCAGCCTCCGAGTGCTCACTGACACATATTTGCACTTGTATTATTTTCAACGACATCCCGGCTTAAATAAACTTCTGGGAAACGTGGCAAGCTTTAGGAACTGTGCACTGTATGTTCTCGACTTTTTATTCTATAAAACCTGAAAGAATAATCAAGGAACTCCTACTTTGAGATTCATGATGTATACAGGTTCAAGGCTGGGGTTTATTCACATCAAATTTGGTTCATTTGGGACATTATAACACTGGAAAATGATTTTTTTAAATAATAGTTTCATAACTTAAATAGATGGATGTACCCTACGTGACCATTATGGCCTGTTCACACAGCGGCTTTGGAAAAAGCTTGGAGGTGGGCGTGTCTGAAGCTTGGGGGTGTTTATGCGAGCAACGCAACCAACAACCAATCACATAAATCTCCCGCCCCCGACATACAAAGCAAAAAAAACGAAGTAAACTGGATATAAACTCCCCAAACAGGCGAAAACCTACCAGTTTCACCCACTGTCTCTGCCACCTCCCTCCATGCCTGGTTCCTCCGGTTTGTATCCCGGTAAGTAAATAGGAACTGGTCGTAAAGAACCGGGTGATTTGCTACCGCAATAACTAATTTCTCCTCCATTTTCTTTGGAATATGGAAATGAACTGCGGTATGTCACTCCCAGCATACACGTGGTTTGATTGGCTAGCGCTTGTACTGGCAGATTTGCATAAACGGGATTTGATTGGCTGACGCTTCTGCCGAGGCGTCAAAAGTTGAACATTGCTCAACTTTTGCAGCCTGAAACGCCAGGAAAGTTCCGCTCTGCTTCCCACAATGCAGTTCGGCGAAAAGTGACGTCACCCCATTCAAAGTGAATGGGCAGAAACTTCAAACGCCGCTGTGTGGACGGGCCGTTATACTGAAAGGTGCAGTAATCTCATACTCAAACATTTCTGGCAAAAACTAATTCATTGCACACAATGTGATAATAAACCCTAATGTTTACTACATCTTTCTTGGGCAAAACGCACTCTATTGTTGTCAGAGACCCTGCACTGTAACAACAAAAGCCCTAGCATTCCCTAACACACTCCAAAAAATTATACTGCACTTCGGTAATTAAATCCCTGGCCACAAATGTTGTCAGTAGGAGGTGCCGTCCAATTAAGAGGTATAATGGACCATACAACTTTGAACAGACAGAGGTCTGTTCAAAGTTATATGGTCCATTATACCTCTTAATCGTGTATTGGCACATGCTATTCAAAGAGAGGCAGTTTCTTCTCTTCATCCTCATCTCCTCTCACACACACTTCACTGCCTGGAAAAAATAATTTAAAGACAACATTGTTCAACTCACAGGTGAGAGGCTACTTACCTCCATAAGAAAGAAATAACTCTAGTTGGGATAAATGAGACGAGGATAAGAAAACAAAAAGGGTTGAGATTTGGGCTGTTTTCTTGTAAGGAAAGAATTTTATTTTTCATTTGGCATTGTGAAGTAACCCCCCTATATTTATACTACAGAGCATAAAATACTCTATTTTATCTATATGCCAGAGGCTCTTTTTTTCATAAAGCCAACACTCACAGAGTGTAAAGAACACTTCTCTCCTCCGCGCTACGGGAAGATCCGGGAGGTGTGGGACCTCTTCTTCCTCTCTTCTTCCTCTCTTCTTCCTCTCTTCTTTAGTTCTTTACCTTTTGTATATGATCGATTGCAAATGCTGCAAGCATTGCTGATAGTGTGCTTTATATTTCTGAAGCAAATCTCTGTCTTTGTTGTATGCCATCAGAAACAGGGAAAATATAAATATGTCGATATATTAATGTTAAGCAAACAAGGAGAAGTTGTATTCTCCCTCTATGTGTCTCTCTCCCCTTCTGTCCGTCTCTCATACTCTGTAGACATCAAACCATGGTGCAGATGGTGTTGAGATTTGGGTCAAATCGGACAACTTTCCCCTCAGCGGCTTTTGTGTTAGTGTTGTACATGGGATTCTCAAAAGTTGCCTGTCCATTGTTGTTCTCGTGGACAGAACATCCTGTGTACTGCGCTTTATCTGTTTTCCTGAGGGAATAACAAAGGAGGTTGCATATTAGTTCAGAGACAGTATCCTAATTATCTCACCTCCTTCCAATCCAATAAACATGTCTCCATTATCTTGGTTTGGACAGCTGCAGTAGGCTGAATGGTAATTATTATTGAAAAGATCAGTCAGAGGAGACCCAGTGCCCCGTTACAGGCTCTGCGTCGATGTACTGTTTTAAGAGATATGTTTAAATAAGGACCAAATGTACCCGTCTCCACACAGTACATTATCATAATGAAGAAGTGGTTCTCTTGCCTGACGTATGCTGCTGTGCAAGGCGGTAACATGTTGACTAAAATTGCATCATGCTTTGAAGCCTCTCACAAGTAAGCTACTGTATCCAGTGAGAACCCTTTTTGCAGTATCTACCTCATCTTGACTTACATTTCCTCTGGCTGCAAACCGGAAAAATGTCTACTTAAATCTTGGTTTCTGAAAACTTTCCAACATCAAATATTTGTTTAATAACTTTTGAACTCAACAGGAGGCACACACTCATGAACATTTATAACTTTCTTTCTGATGTGGGAATAGCACAGACCCAGAACAAAGTAGCTATTTAATGGGATAAGCTAGTATGGAAGACACTGGGGTACATACCGCTGTTTGTAGAGATAGAATCCGAGGCCTGCGAAGATGAGGGCAAAGAAAGGCACGAGGATAGCGACAGCAACAGAACTGCTGTTGGTGGAGCCGCTGGTTTCAGGGTCAGCGAGTGTGACATTCTCTCTCACGCTCAAACCTGGAAGAAACAAAGTACATTTAACAAAATAATACGAAAAATAGAGAATATGTTAATGAAGAACATCAAAATATTCAGATGATTAAATGCAACAAACTGGAGAAACTCAATGGAAAAATAGAAAGTTACGTATCTTCTGCTGGTGACGATAATGATGATGGTGATGGTGATAATGATGATGAAGAGGAAGATGATCACAGTGATGACAAGTCGGAGACGCGGCAGCCGGTTGATAAAGACGCCAGGCATAATGAACTTACCGATAACGATCACTGCGGCTGTGATAATCTTGTTGAAGAGATGATGACAACATGAATGTTGAACACAAAATAATGAAGGACGATGATGTGGAAGGGAATAATCCACTTTGCGCCATATGTCAGTGGCTGACACACTATAAATCTAAAGTACAGTATGTATCCTGTCAATCCAGAGCAAAAATGAAGTAGCTTTTTTTGCAAAGGAGGGGTTAAAAATCTTGGAGTGAGCCATATAACTCATATTTTCTTAAACCTCTTTTGGGTTTCAGTTTTCTGTTGTATATTTGTTCTTGTATAATGCCAAAGAAAAGGAGCAAAGAAAACCCCATCTCAGTGGGAACATCAGTGACAATCAGACCGTTTTTTAATGAGGTGATTGCATTTTTAACGCTTTTTATAACTTCATAATAACCTGAATAGTCTACATGTGCAGATTGGCTTTCTAAAAGGCATGCTGCTGGTTTACAATGTAAGCTTACTGTGTTGATCATTAAAGAGCACAGATCACCACATGGGAACGTTGTATTTATGTTCCTCTGTGACACAAGGCAAGGGCTTTGACTTTTTATTGCTCACTCACAGTATATGTGCAGACTATAGTCACACAGAACCAAGCTTTCACACAATGTGTGGCAGCATATGTCATATTGCTGTGAGGGGGAGGGGTCTATGAAATACTGCAGACAAATGGTGCCATCATTTGAATGGCATGACTCGGCAGTGACCCTCTCTATAACTGCAATCTAGCTTTGCTTATTATGAAAAGCAAAACGTTTATGCTGAAGATAAACTCTGAAGTCAATAATACATGTTTAGGTAACAAGTGTTGAGATTTAAGCATTCAAACCAAGAGCAAGTTTGCAACACCCCCTCTAGAAACTTGACATGTTTATCACAAGATGTCTGCTTCTTGATGTCTGTGTTTCACAGTGTTTGTCTCACATTTTTGTAGGCTCCATGTTTTAGGTCGCATTCACACCAGTCTATGATTCACACCTAATAGTCCGCTTTTCTGGTGGCAGCAGACGACAGTTTGTTACATTGTTTCATTTTTCAGAAGGTTCAGTTTGTGTTCACACCACAGGCAAAATACTAACGGACTATAATATTTAAACACAAGTCATGTGCACGGAAATTCTGTTCAACAATTGGTCAGACATTACGGGGGTAAAAACGCAAATCCCGGCAATTCCCGCCATGGAGCATCGGCACGTTATTTTCATGCTGTTGTTAATCTGGAGAGCATATCAATGGACTTTAGCAGATGGCGCATATATAATCAGACAACGTGCGATAAAAAATATTATAACACATATAATGAGAGACGTTCTGCAGTTAGGAGGGGGTTTCACCGACGACAGGTGGCTCTGACTTTTATGTATAGTGTTTAGTTTGATAGTTGTTTTTCATTTACACGACACTGTTCAACACTTCATTCTGCTTCACTCTTTCGCAAATTTTGAAGACATCCGCATTATTGTGACACGTATATACTACGCTTCCTATGTTTTGGTGCGGACTGCGTTCACACCAGCGATTAACCGCTCCAGAGTTCACTAGCAAGCGGTCCGAGACCACCTCTTTTAGGCGGACCAGAGTCCGGTTGTTTAGTTCACTTCAGAGGTCTCGGACTGCATTTACACCGACCCAAACGAACCACACCAAGCGGCTAAACGCACCAGGGTTCGATTCAACCGGACTATACAAGGCAGGTGTGAACGCGACCTCAAATTCTTGTTGTGTCACAAATCATGCTTGTACGTGTGGGTCACACTCAGATTTAACATGAGTATGTATACATTTTCCTATTCAGCAGATGAATTTGCAAATAGCCTTCAAGTGTCAGAACTGCTATAACATAAATAATTCACAACAAATGCAAGAATATTTTTCTTTACTCTTCTTCCATATTCGAATGGTAATGGCAACCGTGTATTTAAAATGACACCTACCCAGTCTCTGTAGTCCAAACTGTCCGTAGTCTTTACCCTGTATGAAGCCTTGGAACACATAGCTGCCACCCTCAGGCTCAGCTGAAACCTAGAAGATAAAAAATAAACAACAAAAGCTTGAGAAACCTGCCTGTTTTGTTTCAACTGCATTAATAAAATCCAATGTTGTTGGCACTTAGATATTGTTGCATCTATTCACGCCACATCTAAAACAACATTCAGGATACTGTAGTTAGTATGACATTCAACACATTCTTTCTTTCTTTTTCTAAACCCTGCTTTAGAAGCTGTGCGGTGTGCTATCAATAGCTTGGCAGCTGCCACCCGCTCTGATAAAGTGGACCTTGAAGATTATTTTAGATGAGGAACTTCAAATCCACCATCTGAAATTGTACAGCAGTTCTTCCACGTCCCTTAGATGTCAGGTGTGCGTCTGAGTTTATTTAGCAAATAGTCAAGCGGGAATATGGAAATGGCTTAAGCAGAGCCACTGGTGCATCTGATGTACAGCCAGAAATATGTAAACAAAAACAAACAATAAGCCAGGAAATGACTCCTCCGCTTGTTGTCACAGTTTCTTCTCATGTATTGTGATTTCTTTTTTTGTGTTGGCAGTGTAAGTAGGATGAGAAGCCCAAATTAATAAAACATTGGAGTGATTCAGTGCGAGAAAAAGCTCATGTTTGGCTTCCAAGCAGTTACGGCCCCATTGCATGTACTATTTCTGTCTGTCAGACTGAACAAGAAAGAAATATTAAATAATATAAGAAAAAAGACAGTCACAGCTCTTGGTTATTTTGAAAGATCACTCGCCAGCTGCTTCAAATTCCTGTGTATACTCACAAATCCGTCCATTGCCCAGGTCTCATCAGTAATCCTGCTCAAGGAGCTGTGGGCAAGCGCTCTCATCTGGTAGAGCAGGAGCATTAGCCGGGCCTCCTGGCGCTTGTACACTCCTGCGAGGTAGAGGACAGGAGGCAACATGAGAAATTATGCGAATAAAGAGATGAGGGAAAGAAACAAGTGCCAGGGATGAGAAAAAAGTAGCAGATAGAACTTAGTGGATAAATTAGAGAGAATAATAAGTGAGCAGTGAGAAAAGAGAACAGCAAGGGAAGAGGGAGGACAGGAGCCGGCAGACTAAAACATCCGTCTTTAGAGCCAATAGTTAATTTCCACTCTCATGCATGAGATCATTTGGTGATTGACTGATTGACATGAGGCAGCCTCAAAATAAATGGAAGTGACACACGGAGGTAGAGAGAGGAGGAGAGGGGAGGAAGTAGAAGACAGATGATTTATAGATGACTCACCAGAGAGCAGAAACTCCATGCTACTGTCAGTCAAAGTTACATTGACTTTCCCCATTGTGGCATTAAAGCTTGTGACTGTCAGAGTCATCGGCTGTTTCTGGCCTTTGTAGTCATAGGAACCCTTCCACACGAAATCAGGGGCAAAGACATCATCGGGAACTTTAGGAAAGAAAAACATCGTTAAATAATGGCATTAATTAACTGTAATATATAATACCATTACATATGGTATAAAAAAAGGTAAGAAAATCACTCATTACATCTCTGTTTATCTTATTTATAAATTAATATTGTGTTTTCAATGCAGGCTGTACACTTGCACCCACGCTGCAAAATGGTAATTAGATATGTAGTGGGATCAAACAGCTGATAACAGTCTTTTCACTCAGTTTGTGTTATATCATTTTTTCTTATATGCGTTGGCAATCTCAATTAATGATAATTAAATGCATTCAGGAGAAGATAACTCTGGATTTTGGGAAATTGTTTTGCATTGATTAACTTTATAATAGAACTTTCACACCACTGTCATTATCTACTGGTAATATATTCCATAGGAAGCTATGAATCAATTATACGACTGCTTGTCATTAACGGCATGAACCAAACCTCATAATAAGTCTGAATAATTATGGCTGGCACAAAAAGCAGTTAAGGTTAAGTGGTGTACTTAGATGTCGTGTATCACATTTTTGTAACAACTGAATTTGCCAACAGTGTATTACTTTGTATGAAGCTGATTAAGTGAGATGTAAATCTATACATTGTTAAAAGCGGCCTGCATATTCTTTCAGAGTACAGTTTCACCTTCCTCCGTACATTTCAATGGTTTGCTTTGACCTTTAGCTGAATACTTAAACCTGTTGGTCTCAAGGATAAGACTTATACCAAAGTAATATCTCTCACTTGTGTGTGTGTGGGTTTTGACTATCTTAACAGAAACAGACAAAGAGTCCAGGACCACGCCGGCTCTGTGATGTAATGCTTAAGTACAGCAATGCTTTGAGCTAAATGCCAAAGCAAATGCCAGCATGTTGACATGCTCATAATGACAATGCTAACATGCCCATGTTTAGCTCGACATGTTTACTATGTCCATCTTTGTCCAAATATCAAAGTATAGGTAATGCTGGCGTAATTGCATTTAGTATTGCAGGTTTAAAAAATAATGAAACATAAATGGCAAAGTTGAAACCTGGCTTAAAGGTCGGTGTCGGATTTCCTTTTTATGGAGGTTTCCTAAACAATAAACCTGGTCAATTGTAGTCATTTCTTACTTTCTATTAAAGTTATCTTAACCAACCCTATGTTCTTATTCTTTCTTTATGCAATTACATTTTAAATAACACTCAGGGCAGATTAGGTGCTATAAATGAATATTTACATAATAAATATAATGTTAACGGTACATGAATAATGCAATAATCTGCAAGAAGTTACATTTGTGTGCAAATGAGGTTCCTAATACATTTCTAATATGTATTACATTGTAGGTATTCTGTAATGCACATATTTACAACTTGGTAATATGTTACACTATAGTACTCATTTTTATTTAATTGATTGAATCACTTAGAAAGAGCTACAAATATAACCGCACACGAGCAGTAATATCACATGTTATGGTCATGATGCAAACATTGTACACTGTTTAATGCACTTTTTCTATTATATTAATTATTGATCTCCACTGAAATGAACGCTGACTTTGAGGAACAGCACTAAAAACTAGAAGCTGAAAAGTAAGTGCAACCTTTATAATTCTGATAAAGATACACACATACTGTATGAAGCCACGGTGATAAACATTTTTTTCAGTGCCGCAGATTTCTGTAGCTACCAGCTTGTGAAATTCAAAACTCACCATTTATTTTTGGGCTTGGTATTCCCATTACGGGTTTGACAGTTTTCTCTTGTGATTTGGATCCGACTGCAGAGGAACGTAAGTATGTAAGTCACAAAAACGAACACAGCTGGGCTGAACTGCAGGAGGATGTTGGAAAAGTACACAACCATAACATGCCACCTACTTTAAACTCTTCCTCATTTTGTTAACAACTCTGGGACTTTTGCTCAGTTTACACAAACATGTATAAATCACCACCCTGTTGACGCTTCATGTTAAAAAATAAACTGAACATGCAAACTCTAATTAGCTGACAGCACAGTGACACAGTAGCTTTACTGAAAAAAACATCACAGAAACTAAAACATCTCCTTATATTTGATTAGTGTCTTATTTGTCTCAACTATCAGTGAACATGAATGCAAATGTCACAAAGTGGATTTTGAGATACTAAGCGCCAAATCCTAAAAACCCTACACTTTTGTAGAAATGTTACATTTTCCCCTCATTTGAACTCGTTCTCCACCCCTCGTTCTCCATCACCTGCCCCCGCAGACCCCTGCCAACAGCGTACCTCTGCACACAGGCACCTTGCCAGTCCAGCTGCTGTCAGAGCGGCAGACTCTGTGCTCTGAACCCCCGGAGAGGAAGTAACCCGGCTGACAGGAGTACACCAGGGTGTACCCGTAGGAGGGCAGGTCTAGACCCACAACGTCAGCGTTGGCCGGGCTCCGCGGCTGCTTGCAGGAGTGTGCTGGAGAGCAAGCAGAGAGCAGACACGTTGGTACACACACATACAAATGAAGCCTAATACAATTCATAGACAGCATAGACAACTGCACACACAGACGGGCACAGACAGAGACGGGAAGATAATGAAGCACTCGCTGTTGTAGAGAGGAGGGTTAGGAAAAAAGAGGATAGAAAAAGGAAGCACACACATTTTATATTTTAATTGAGACTAGGGAGCTATTAGGGAACATATTGATACATTAATATGTCTAATTTATATTCTAGTATGAATGTGGACACACTATCTTGGGAGATACAATGCCTACATTTAGACACAATTAGCCTGGAACATGTAGTGAGCTTTAGTTATGTTAAAAAAAACTGCTGTGTTAATCCTATGATTAATTCCACCATAGCAATGGATTGCAAAACATAAGGTGCCAGTACAACAGTAAGGTCTTGTAGAATCATTCCGCAATAGTTTGAAAAAACATTTGGTGTTTTTGTGTTTATTGAACCAATCCAAACTTTCCCGGTTGATACCATACAAGACTAAGCATATATGTGTCCTTGCAAAACAGTGCTGAAGAGAAGGATATTGTAAATCTTGCAAGAATGTTTTTCCATTACAAGAATGTGCAAATGGGTTGCAAGGTCACAGACACTTGAGGACACTGGAAAGGAAGAAGAATGCCGACTGGAATAAGTTGCTAATAGGGGGCTTATGAGAGCCACCTATGTCCTGGGAGTCGGACAGGTGTAACCCCGAAAAGCTAATCGGAAAACAACAAACAGCCACTTGAATATAAATATATGTTGTATTGTGTCTCAAGTTTTTTAAACTGCAAGTACGTTTTCACATTGCTGTCGGTGCATTTGTTAGCTTGTTTAATTATCCTGTTTCACAAAGCAAGAAGCTAGTGTTGTGCTGATTCAGGAATGACTAGAAAATCTTAGTTCACAAGCTTTCGCTGAATCAGAAGCTAGGGACAAAAGCTGTTATTGCTGTGTTGCCAAACAAACTCTTTAAAAAACAAAAAAATTATCAAAATCACACTGCACCACCACAACACTGAGGGGATGATCATTCAGGCTCAACAATAATGTGAAAATAGCTAAATAATGTTGCAGCTTGTGAGCGAAAGAACACGTTGCCAGCTGTCAAATGGGAGGCAGTTGGGAATGAGTCCCAGCACAAAATGGGATCAAGTGGCATCTTAATTACATTAGTTGCATTAGGATGAAGAAAGGATGAACGTTTCTGGGCGTTATGAAAGATGAGGAGACTACAGGAAACTCCTCTTGATGGATATTCATTTTGTTGACGTTTGATAGGGTACTTGAAGAAATACATGTTCTAATGATCTAGATTGTAAAACAGGTGCATCAAGGTGAAAATGTAGGCTAAATTCGAGGAGGATAACGTTCCTATTCCTCATATACTGTATTCAGCTACACAGGCTATAACAATTAAGTTTCCTTCGAGAAAAAATGAATGAAAAAAGCATAAAAGCTGTATAAGTCTCTCTGTGTGACCGAGAGCTTTTTCAATGAGTTTATTATCTGCCTGTAGGATATATAATGGGTATCTATTTACATTGCAATAAAGGGAAAACAGCTTGATACTGTAAGTTGTAGATATAAAGTGTGGCGACTTAAATACATAAGAACATACATAATTAAATGAACTGCTTTAGCACAAATCCATGTAACCCATTTAAAATGACAAACTGTCAGCAAATGTCCAGGGTGGTTGTAGACACTCTACAAGTGAATACTGAAGACACTTACAAGGCCGAGGAGTTGTTGTTATCAAAGACGCATCTCAGTGCCATGTTTATTTACACTTCAAACAGCCCAGCAGGCTTTGCTCCTGAGATAACACGAGGCCTCAAAAGACACTCGCACTGTGTATTGTTCACAGTTCGAAGTTGGTATCTCTGATAGAGACTGAGTGCATTAGTTAGGGACAGAGACAGAAGGAGACAGATAGAGGCAGACACACAGAGACAGTCCTGCTGATGGATGTATGTTCCAGTCTAGGAGGATGGCCAGCTTTAGACAGCAACAGCAGGAGGACAAAGTTAACTTTAGTGTTGTTACAGGGTTTTTCTTCTGCCAGTTTATTCCAAGCATGGGTGTAAGCCTTGATGTAAAACGTGAAAATTAGAAGTGGCTGATAAGACTTTGCAATAAAGGTTTCAATATAAAAATGCTGTGTAGTTTGCTAGTTTCATTAAATACACTTAAAGCCCTGAAAAGTCAACTGAAAAAGTTGGTTGCCCAATAAAGCATTTAGTCAAGGAAAATAATCAAATTCAAGCGTCCAAGTCCCAGCCTAGTAAACTGGATCGAAACAATGTATTACTGCTGTTTCATGTAAATGTGAGGAAGGTTACATCTGTATGGAGCGAGAGGAGACCGTTGATCTGACGCAATTGTGTATCTCTTCAGTGGAGCACAGGCTTCAGTTGACGATGAAGTCTTATGCTTGATGTTCCTCATAATTTATTCACTCAAATATTTTTCCATTGCACTGTATCACATCTTGTATTCATTGAAAAACTACATTTGCCACCTCAACCAAGCATAACAATGTTGTGAAGTTTCAATACACTTTCAAATGTTTTACATTTTCACTGTTTTTCGAATCATCAAAGTGGGTTTGGAATTCTTTGGGGTACATACAGTACAAGCAAAAATATTAATCTGATATAAAAGGTGATATGATAGGATCAAGTGATTTGACACTCTCAGTTGCAGCCATTTCATCTATTAAATCTGTTGTTGATAATCCCTCCAGGTTTCTGCTTCCACCAGCAGAACAGGATTGGTTGGCTTTACTTTTAAATCCATTTAAGTGGCTTCACAGTAACAGAAGACCATTTAATCACAGAGAAAGGTATTTTAGAGGATTTATGGCGGTTTTGACCGAGGGTCAACACAGCGTGTCGGACCCATACAAAAGCACTCATTCTCAAAACATATACATAACCTCACTCTCTCACAATGTGGCAGACCCCTGGGTCTGTATGTGTGAAACATTTATAACAAATATTATAAATACAAATATTTATATTAAAGCAGACATTTAGAATGACCTTAGGGTTAATGTTTCTTGATCTTCAATGATTTAACTAGACTTTTTTAAATGCAAAATAATCAAACATAGTCATATACAGTGGGGCAAAAAAGTATTTAGTCAGCCACCAATTGTGCAAGTTCTCCCCCTTAAAAAGATGAGAGAGGCCTGTAATTTTCATCCTAGGTATACCTCAAATATGAGAGACAAAATAGNTGAGTAAGAAAAAGGTTGATAAACGCTGTGAGAATGGGTCTGCAGAGAGAATTTCGCCGCGATCCCAACTGTCTGTTATCAGCCTGCAGCCAGTGAGGAGAAATCAGCAGAGCTGCTTGCACTGAGTGTGTGTGTGTGAGGAAGTCCGTGGATTGGTCAATTTGGACCAATCAGCGGGGGCTTAACGTAACGGCTCCACGGATTGGTCCATTTCGTTCCGGGTACGGTTGACATCATGCGTACCCGGAAGAATCAAATGGACAATGACGTATCCCCAACGAGGCGTTTTGGGGAGGTATTTTCTGTGTTAGAGTTTTACTCGCTACAGGGTGTACTTTGAGGGTTTGTGACTCTGCAGACCGTTTACATGCATAAAAACCTTCATAACACAGAAGGGGACGGGTAATAACCAGACAAGCATGACATGGGACCTTTAATACAAAGCCAAAGGTTGGTGCAAAAGTCTAGTTTTTACTATATGATAAAAGGTTATTATGGAATATTTGCCAAATGACACCAATAAAAGCCTGTCCCCAGCTACCTTTACCTAGTGCATCAACATGTCTTTGTAGACTCAACAGACTGTGTCTCCAAATCCTCTCAACAAATCCCAAACTAAAAAAGAGAAAACCTTCTTCTTAACGTGAAGAACGAAGCGAGATAGTGTAGTTAATGACCTGTATCAGTGTTGTGCAGAAGTGCCCTAGTATGTTTCATGGATCATTATTAGAGCATGATGCAACATCAATCACTCTGCAGGAGGAGTATCAGGCTGCTGCAGTGCTCTGCCTCTCTTTGTTGTGTTTGTGCTGCATGAGTTATGGAACCACGTTATGTAACGGGGAGTTGTTGCATTGCACAAGAACTCTCAGGCTGTTCCACAGATCCCGCCTAATTGATCAGTGTGTTGGTTATCCGCATGTGCAGTATTTTCCTAACAAAGCAAGAGTGTGTGTATGTGAGCAAGTGTGTGAGAGTCAGACAGGCTCAGAAAGCTTTCGAAACCCATTACCTCATCGAGTTGACCTCTGATTGGTACACGGCCCGTACGTTGCCATGGGGATAGCTAGCCTTTTTTGGCTGGTTGGTTCTGCCGTGCGTGTGACTGTTCTTCTATTTTTGTGAGGTCTAGATTGAGTCGTATACCTGGAAGATGACAACATTTGTGGAGAGTGACATTTTGGACACAGGAAATATTTTGATGTGATGACATTTGAGAAAAGTGTTGACATTTTGGAGGACATGTTTTAACATTGCTGACAGTTTAAAAGGTGAAAACATTTTGGCGAGTAATGATATTTAGTTTGAAATGTGGGGACATTTTGGAAAATGAGAATCCCTTATGTAAAGTAAAGACATGTTTTGACAAAGATCAATTATTTTTTAAAGATGAAGGCATATTTTTGTAAGTGAAGACTTGTTTTTGGAAGGTGGGGACACTATTGGAAAGGTAAGGACATTTCTAGAAGGTGGATTCATATTTGGACAGTGAGCATATTGGCAAAAAGTATGGACATCAGGAAGACCTTGAACAAGTCCGTTTTAAAGAACTGTTCTTTTTTTGGGAGAATTTGCAATAGATTAATTCATATTTGGACTGGGAGATCATTGTTGGAAACCGACCACATGCTATGACTGTGAAGTGGTGACATTTGTAGAACACAATGACATCTTTCGGAAAGCACACACTTCTTTTTTATCGGTGAGGAATTATTTTTAAAGCTGACGCCAGTTTTGGAAATGGAACAGTTTTCACGGGTTTTGTCCTTAACATCCATCTCTCCAAAACATATATGATCAGTCCATTATTAGACAGGCACACACAATTGTGTATGATCCCACCCAGAATTCTAGCTCCTACCTTCTGGAAGAAGATTCAGGGTTCCGAAGAACAGGCTTAATTAATTTGTATACTTACATGTATGTGGAACTCAGAGGTTGCGCTAGACTTTTTCACTGCCCGTCATTTTGACGGACAGGATCGTAAAATTTCCGTCAAAATTCAGTGTTACCCGTCGGCCTTTACACTCACACACATCGTAAAGCCAAAAAACACACGTAAAGCCAAAACATTTCAATGATTTGTACGGCAAAGTTGGGTTTCGAAAACGGTATCATTTCCTTTTTGGCAGGCATGCTTAACACCGGAGCCTCGCTGCGGGGAAACTTTGGCGCTGTTCTGTGTTTGTTCTAATCCGTCAAAATTACGGACTGCTTTCAGATTTTTCCGTCATTGTTAAAAAAAATCCGTCATAGACGGAAAATATTCGGTTAACGCGACCTCTGGTGGAACTGCAGGACTGATACCAGAACACATTTCCTTAAGGGGACAATCAAGTATATCATATCAAGGATCTGTTTTAGGTGTTACAACTCAACTATGGAAATTAATATTGGTTCAAATGGGGTTGAGGTTTTATGGGTTAGAAAATACATATACAGTGTCTGGTTTTCTGTATGATGATTACATGGATGTACTAACACACACACACACACACACACACACACACACACACACACACACACACACACACACACACACACACACACAAAAAAAAACACAAACTTCTCAATAAAAAACAAGCAGATCTAAAGAAGCAGAAACTTACTCTTCTAACAGGCATGTTCAGCTGCCTGATTGCCTGACTTCTGGGGGGGTTGTTGGGGCGGGTTTTTTGCTTTTGACAGAAGCCAAGAGGTGCTTATATGTGTTTCGTGGGTTTTCGTCGCAATTTTTCGTCCTCCGCGCTTATCGCTGATAAAAAACGTATGACTATTATATTGGTTATGATGCATTTGAAGACCGCGTACCACCACTGTGTTAAAGATAGGCTCCCTAACCTTGAACTCCGGAGGGGTTGAGGGCAATAAGACTGAACGAATCTTACAATTATATCCGTGTGTAAGTAGGTGCGGATCCTCCTAAAATGAAGTGTGTATTAACAGTTATCCCCTTAGATTGCAAATACCCGGTTAATCGGTTGTAGTTATTCCCGTGACACATAGTTACTTTTAGTATAATGTACTTATCGGATGGTCGCTGGGGGAATAATGGGTGGTTGAGCAACGTATAGACGGTTACCGTTGGCTTAAAAGTTACAATCCCTTTCTTTTCGACCAATGCTAGTTATCTTTCTTCAATTAGTTGCGGCATGACCTAGCAGCATTGCGGCCAAACGACCGCTTGTTGTGTGTGAGGGTTGTTAGTAGGGCCCGCGTTGTGGGAGGAATTAAAGGACTGTTGATTGTACTTGTTTATGATAGTAGGTGGTAGGTAACGACTCTTGCCCGCGGCTCACATTTAGTTCTCCCCTTTTAGCGACTAGTAGTTATCGGCCGACGTACTGTCCTGTTTGTGTCTATTCCTAAGACACAGAAAAAATGAGGAGCCTCCACCATTTCCCATGTAGCTTTGGTGTGTTTCTCTTCCTTAAATTCCGACCGCCTCTCTCTTTTCTGTGGAGTGAAAGTGTCGAAAGGAGGGCGTTGTGTACCTTGAACGACGTTGCTGAGGTAGGTTACAACTGGTTTATCGAGTATTTCTTTCGGCCCTCGAAAATACCAAGGTGAGTTGCAGGGTAACACGTACTCACCAAGTCGACATTAGCCACCACATACACACACACACAGTCACATAGCCACAACAGTCACATAGCCCCACACACAAACACACACACCACACACACCAAACAACAACACCCACACACACACCACAACACACACCACCACGACCAGCACACACACACACACAACACAACACACACACACACCACACACACGCACCCCACACACAGCGACACACACACAACGTGACGGAGCAGAGAGGGATCGACTGACATTTTGACACCGTAAGATTATCCCAATAGACTGACTCCTTTACTACGTAGTGGAGGCTTACGGTTATCGCACCGGTCCTGGACTGGTATGCTCTCCGGTCCTCCTGGCCCTACTACCCCCTACCTCTACCTCCATTTTCCTACCTCTTACCCCTCGTGCATCTCGAGAAAATTAAACACAAACGACGTTGCGTCGCCCAGGGACGGTGGGGCTCCTCCCTCTTTTGCCTGCCACTACCTTACTGCACTGTATTTTTTCCCCTTCTACTCTACCCTTCTCTCTCCCTTTCTAACTTCTCATTTGTGATTTCCGTCCACGTAACTTTTTTTCTCATATCTAACGGTCTAACCAACTAACCAACAATGCCACCGCACTAATTGTCCTACCTTACCCTCCTCCCTTCTATTCTTCCTTTCATGAAGAGGTACATAGACTGGTATTCTCCACTTCCTTGTCTTTCTCCCCACTGTTTCTACTTTCTACATACAGATCCTTCAAGTTTTCAATAATTTTGTTATAAACATAACGACGTCCTACAGGAGATATACAACGCACACAGATACAAACATACAGTCTCACATGTAAACACGATTCCTATTTGATATAAGCCAAAACTAAGACTCGGGTTGTACTCAGGGAGCAAAGTTTTGGTCTCTACGGGTGTGGTAAACGGACTTGTACAACTGCGTCACCACCACACACACACCAACACACACACACACACCACACACACAACACAACACACACACACAACAACACAACACCCACACACCACACACACACACACACACACACACACCACACACAC